>NW_021169248.1:67348-94629 GCF_002162155.2 Triticum dicoccoides
GCAATGCCACCGGAGCGTCACACCGGGCCCTCATACATGCGGGGTGGTGTGGTGGCATGTCCGAAGAGGCGGGACGCGTCTCCGGGGCGTGGCCCCCCCTCACGGACGCGATGACACGGTAGTAGACGTTCTGTGGTAACGATGCGGCGTCAATATTACTAAATACTCAGAGCGCGATAAAATCATGAGTTTTTTTGCACGACGTGGGCACATGTGCTATAGGAATGATGGTATTTTTTCATAATTTTTTGTGATGGAGAAGTATCCGAAAAATTCCCTCTACGCGGATTGCCCTTCGCGCGTCTACGGCTGTGGCCGGCGGCCTCCGGGGGCTAGCATGCCGCCAAATCTTGCGTAGGCGGCCTCTCACAAGTCTGGAAGTGTTGTGGCGGTTGCAAAAGCTCGGCACGCCTGTCCAGGGTGTGCCCCCCTCACGGACGGTGCCGCCGCCGACACCTGGAGGGGGGAAACGTACGCGTCGGGTCTACACGGAGGGGATCTTGCTGTGGGTCTGGCCCGGATGTTGCTCCAAAGTGTTCCTATGGGCTGACCTAACACAACCGGGTGGGGAGGTCCACTGGTCAAAGCCCGTCCGTGCAAAGTCAATGGGCTAGATCCCGTGGTCAAACGCTACAGGGTTAGGCGGGACGGGGGCACTGGGGGTAGCAATGCCACCGGAGCGTCGCACCGGGCCCTCATACTTGCGGGGTGGTGTGGTGGCATGTCCGAAGAGGCGGGACGCGTCTCCGGGGCGTGGCCCCCCCTCACGGACGGCGATGACAAGGTGGTAGACATTCTGCGGTAACGATGCGGCGTCAATATTACTAAATACTCGGAGCGCGATAAAATCATGAGTTTTTTTGCACGACGTGGGCACATGTGCTATAGGAACGATGGTATTTTTTCATAAATTTTGGTGATGGAGAAGTATCCGAAAAATTCCCTCTACGCGGATTGCCCTTCACGCGTCTACGGCTGTGGCCGGCGGCCTCCGGGGGCTAGCATGCCGCCAAATCTTGCGTAGGCGGCCTCTCACAAGTCTGGAAGTGTTGTGGCGGTTGCAAATGCCCGGCACGCCTGTCCGGGATGTGCCCCCCTCACGGACGGCGCCGCCGTCGACACCTGGAGGGGGGAAACGGACGCGTCGGGTCTACACGGAGGGGATCTTGCTGTGGGTCTGGCCTGGATGTTCCTCCAAAGTGTTCCTATGGGCTGACCTAACACAACCGGGTGGGGAGGTCCACTGGTCAAAGCCCGTCCGTGCAAAGTCAAAGGGCTAGATCCTGTGGTCAAACGCTACAGGGTTAGGCGGGATGGGGGCACTGGGGGTAGCAATGCCACCGGAGCATCGCACCGGGCCCTCATACATGCGGGGTGGTGTGGTGGCATGTCCGAAGAGGCGGGACGCGTCTCCGGGGCGTGGCCCCCCTCACGGACGGCGATGACACGGTAGTAGACGTTCTGCGGTAACGATGCGGCGTCAATATTACTAAATACTCGGAGCGCGATAAAATCATGAGTTTTTTTGCACGACGTGGGCACATGTGCTATAGGAACGAGGGTATTTTTTCATAATTTTTGGTGATGGAAAAGTATCCGAAAAATTCCCTCTACGCGGATTGCCCTTCGCACCTCTACAGCTGTGGCCGGCGGCCTCCGGGGGCTAGCATGCCGCCAAATCTTGCGTAGGCGGCCTCTCACAAGTCTGGAAGTGTTGTGGCGGTTGCAAATGCTCGGCACGCCTGTCCGGGGTGTGCCCCCCTCACGGACGGCGCCGCCGCCGACACCTGGAGGGGGGAAACAGACGCGTCGGGTCTACACGGAGGGGATCTTGCTGTGGGTCTGGCCCGGATGTTGCTCCAAAGTGTTCCTATGGGCTGACCTAACACAACCGGGTGGGGAGGTCCACTGGTCAAAGCACGTCCGTGCAAAGTCAAAGGGCTAGATCCCGTGGTCAAACGCTACAGGGTTAGGCGGGACGGGGGCACTGGGGGTAGCAATGCCACCGGAGCGTCGCACCGGGCCCTCATACATGCGGGGTGGTGTGGTGGCATGTCCGAAGAGGCGGGACGCGTCTCCGGGGCGTGGCCCCCCCTCACGGACGGCGATGACACGGTAGTAGACGTTCTGTGGTAACGATGCGGCGTCAATATTACTAAATACTCAGAGCGCGATAAAACCATCAGTTTTTTGCACGACGTGGGCACATGTGCTATAGGAATGATGGTATTTTTTCATAATTTTTGGTGATGGAGAAGTATCCGAAAAATTCCCTCTACGCGGATTGCCCTTCGCGCGTCTACGGCTGTGGCCGGCGGCCTCCGGGGGCTAGCATGCCGCCAAATCTAGCGTAGGCGGCCTCTCACAAGTCTGGAAGTGTTGTGGCGGTTGCAAACGCCCGGCACGCCTGTCCGGGGTGTGCCCCCCTCACGGACGGCGCAGCCGACGACACCTGGAGGGGGGAAACGGACGCGTCGGGTCTACACGGAGGGGATCTTGCTGTGGGTCTGGCCCGGATGTTGCTCCAAAGTGTTCCTATGGGCTGACCTAACACAACCGGGTGGGGAGGTCCACTGGTCAAAGCCCGTCCGTGCAAAGTCAAAGGGCTAGATCCCGTGGTTAAACGCTATAGGGTTAGGCGGGACGGGGGCACTGGGGGTAGCAATGCCACCGGAGCGTCGCACCGGGCCCTCATACATGCTGGGTGGTGTGGTGGCATGTCCTAAGAGGCGGGACGCGTCTCCGGGGCGTGGCCCCCCCTCACGGACGGCGATGACACGGTAGTAGACGTTCTGCGGTAACGATGCGGCGTCAATATTACTAAATACTCGGGGCGCAATAAAATCATGAGTTTTTTTGCACGACGTGGGCACATGTGCTATAGGAATGATGGTATTTTTTCATAATTTTTGGTGATGGAGAAGTATCCGAAAAATTCCCTCTACGCGGATTGCCCTTCGCGCGTCTACGGCTGTGGCCGGCGGCCTCCGGGGGCTAGCATGCCGCCAAATCTTGCCTAGGCGGCCCCTCACAAGTCTGGAAGTGTTGTGGCGGTTGCAAACGCCCGGCACGCGTGTCCGGGGTGTGCCCCCCTCACGGACGGCACCGCCGCCGACACCTGGAGGGGGGAAACGGACGTGTCGGGTCTACACGGAGGGGATCTTGCTGTGGGTCTGGCCCGGATGTTGCTCCAAAGTATTCCTATGGGCTGACCTAACACAACCGGGTGGGGAGGTCCACTGGTCAAAGCCCGTCTGTGCAAAGTCAAAGGGCTAGATCCCGTGGTCAAACGCTACAGGGTTAGGCGGGACGGGGGCACTGGGGGGTAGCAATGCCATCGGAGCGTCGCACCGGGCCCTCATACTTGCGGGGTGGTGTGGTGGCATGTCCGAAGAGGCGGGACGCGTCTCCGGGGCATGGCCCCCCCTCACGGACGGCGATGACACGGTAGTAGACGTTCTGCGGTAACGATGCGGCGTCAATATTACTAAATACTCGGAGCGCGATAAAATCATGAGTTTTTTTGCACGACGTGGGCACATGTGCTATAGGAACGAGGGTATTTTTTCATAATTTTTGGTGATGGAGAAGTATCCGAAAAATTCCCTCTACGTGGATTGCCCTTCGCGCGTCTACAACTGTGGCCGGCGGCCTCCGGGGGCTAGCATGCCGCCAAATCTTGCGTAGGCAGCCTCTCACAAGTCTGGAACTGTTGTGGCGATTGCAAACGCCCGGCACGCGTGTCCGGGGTGTGCCCCCCTCACGGACGGTGCCGCCGCCGACACCTGGAGGGGGGAAACGGACGCGTCGGGTCTACACGGAGGGGATCTTGCTATGGGTCTGGCCCGGATGTTGCTCCAAAGTGTTCCTATGGGCTGACCTAACACAACCGGGTGGGGAGGTCCACTGGTCAAAGCCCGTCCGTGCAAAGTCAAAGGGCTAGATCCCGTGGTCAAACGCTACAAGGTTAGGCGGGACGGGGGCACTGGGGGTAGCAATACCACCGGAGCGTCGCTCTGGGTCCTCATACATGCGGGGTGGTGTGGTGGCATGTCCGAAGAGGCGGGACGTGTCTCCGGGGCGTGGCCCCCCTCACGGACGGCGATGACACGGTAGTAGATGTTCTGCGGTAACGATGCGGCGTCAATATTACTAAATACTCGGAGCGCAATAAAATCATGAGTTTTTTTGCATGACGTGGGCACATGTGCTATAGGAACGATGGTATTTTTTCATATTTTTTGGTGATGGAGAAGTATCTAAAAAATTCCCTCTACGCGGATTGCCCTTCGCACGTCTACGGCGGTGGCCGGCGGCCTCCGGGGGCTAGCATGCCGCCAAATCTTGCGTAGGCGGCCTCTAACAAGTCTGGAAGTGTTGTGGCGGTTGCAAACACCCGGCACGCGTGTCCGGGGTGTGCCCCCCTTACGGACGGCGCCGCCGCCGGCATCTAGAGGGGGGAAACGAACGCGTCGGGTCTACATGGAGGGGATCTTGCTGTGGGTCTGGCCCGGATGTTGCTCCAAAGTGTTCCTATGGGCTGACCTAACACAACCGGGTGGGGAGGTCCACTGGTCAAAGCCCGTCCGTGCAAAGTCAAAGGGCTAGATCCCGTGGTCGAACGCTACAGGGTTAGGCGGGACGGGGGCACTGGGGGTAGCAATGCCGCCGGAGCGTCGCATCGCACACTCATACATGCGGGGTGGTGTGGTGGCATGTCCGAAGAGGCGGGACGCGTCTCCGGGGTGTGGCCCCCCCTCACGGACGACGATGACACGGTAGTAGAGATTCTGCGGTAACGATGCGGCGTCAATATTATTAAATACTCGGAGCGCGATAAAATCATGAGTTTTTTTGCACGACGTGGGCACATGTGCTATAGGAACGATGGTATTTTTTTCATAATTTTTGGTGATGGAGAAGTATCCGAAAAATTCCCTCTACGCGGATTGCCCTTCGCGCGTCTACGGGTGTGGCCGGCGGGCTCCGGGGGCTAGAATGCCGCCAAATCTTGCGTAGGCGGCCTCTCACAAGTCTGGAAGTATTGTGGCGGTTGCAAACGCCCGGCACGCGTGTCCGGGGTGTGCCCCCCCTCACGAACGGCACCGCCGCCGGCACCTGGAGGGGGGAAACGGACGCGTCGGGTCTACACGGAGTGGATCTTGCTGTGGGTCTGGCCCGGATGTTGCTCCAAAGTGTTCCTATGGGCTGACCTAACACAACCGGGTGGGGAGGTCCACTGGTCAAAGCCCGTCCGTGCAAAGTCAAAGGGCTAGATCCCGTGGTCAAATGCTACAGGGTTAGGCGGGACGGGGGCACTGGGGGGGGGGTAGCAATGCCACCGGAGCGTCGCACCGGGCCCTCATACATGCGGTGTGGTGTGGTGGCATTTCCGAAGAGGCGGGACGCGTCTCCGGGGCGTGGCCCCCCCTCATGGACGGCGATGACACGGTAGTAGACGTTCTGCGGTAACGATGCAGCGTCAATATTACTAAATACTCGGAGCTATAGGAACGATGGTATTTTTGCACGACGTGGGCACATGTGCTATAGGAACGATGGTATTTTTTCATAATTTTTGGTGATGGAGAAGTATCCGAAAAATTCCCTCTACACGGATTGCCCTTCGCGCGTCTACGGCTGTGGCCGGCGGCCTTCGGGGGCTAGCATGCCGCGAAATCTTGCGTAGGCGGCCTCTCACAAGTCTGGAAGTGTTGTGGCGGTTGCAAATGCCCGACACGCGTGTCTGGGGTGTGCCCCCCTCACGGACGGCGCCGCCGCCGACACCTGGAGGGGGGAAACGAACGCGTCGGGTCTACACGGAGGGGATCTTGCTGTGGGTCTGGCCCGGATGTTGCTCCCAAGTGTTCCTATGGGCTGACCTAACACAACCGGGTGGGGAGGTCCACTGGTCAAAGCCCGTCCGTGCAAAGTCAAAGGGCTAGATCCCGTGGTCAAACGCTACAGGGTTAGGCGGGACGGGGGCACTAGGGGGTAGCAATGCCACCGGAGCGTCGCACCGGGCCCTCATACATGCGGGGTGGTGTGGTGGCATGTCCGAAGAGGCGGGACGCGTCTCCGGGGCGTGGCCCCCCCTCACGGACGGCGATGACACGGTAGTAGACGTTCTGCGGTAGCAATGCGGCGTCAATATTACTAAATACTTAGAGCGCGATAAAATCATGAGTTTTTTTGCACGACGTGGGCACATGTGCTATAGGAATGATTGTATTTTTTCATAATTTTTGGTGATGGAGAAGTATCCGAAAAATTCCCTCTACGCGGATTGCCTTTCGCGCGTCTACGGCTGTGGCCGGCGGCCTCCGGGGGCTAGCATGCCGCCAAATCTTGCGTAGGCGGCCTCTCACAAGTCTGGAAGTGTTGTGGCGGTTTCAAACGCCCGACACGCGTGTCCGGGGTGTGCCCCCCTCACGGACGGCGCCGCCGCCGACACCTGGAGGGGGGAAACGGACGCGTCGGGTCTACACAGAGGGGATCTTGCTGTGGGTCTGGCCCAGATGTTGCTCCAAAGTGTTCCTATGGGCTGACCTAACACAATCGGGTGGGGAGGTCCACTGGTCAAAGCCCGTCCGTGCAAAGTCAAAGGGCTAGATCCCGTGGTCAAACGCTACAGGGTTAGGCGAGACGAGGGCACTGGGGGGTAGCAATGCCACCGGAGCGTCGCACCGGGCCCTCATACTTGCGGGGTGTGTGGTGGCATGTCCGAAGAGGCGGGACGCGTCTCCGGGGCGTGGCCCCCCTCACGGACGGCGATGACACGGTAGTAGATGTTCTGCGGTAACGATGCAGCGTCAATATTACTAAATACTCGGAGCGCGATAAAATCATGAGTTTTTTTGCATGACGTGGGCACATGTGCTATAGGAACGATGGTATTTTTTCATAATTTTTGGTGATGGAGAAGTATCTAAAAAATTCCCTCTACGCGGATTGCCCTTCGCGCGTCTACGGCTGTGGCCGGCGGCCTCCGGGGGCTAGCATGCTGCCAAATCTCGAGTAGGCGGCCTCTCACAAGTCTGGAAGTGTTGTGGCGGTTGCAAACACCCGGCACGCGTGTCCGGGGTGGGCCCCCCTTACGGACGGCGCCGCCGCCGGCACCTGGAGGGGGGAAATGGACGCGTCGGGTCTACACGGAGGGGATCTTGCTGTGGGTATGGCCCGGATGTTGCTCCAAAGTGTTCCTATGGGCTGACCTAACACAACCGGGTGGGGAGGTCCACTGGTCAAAGCCCGTCCGTGCAAAGTCAAAGGGCTAGATCCCGTGGTCGAACGCTACAGGGTTAGGCGGGACGGGGGCACTGGGGGTAGCAATGCCACCGGAGCGTCGCATCGGGCCCTCATACATGCGGGGTGGTGTGGTGGCATGTCCGAAGAGGCGGGACGCGTCTCCGCGGCGTGGCCCCCCCTCACGGACGGCGATGACACGGTAGTAGAGGTTCTGCGGTAACGATGCGGCGTCAGTATTACTAAATACTCTGAGCGCGATAAAATCATGAGTTTTTTGCATGACGTGGGCACATGTGCTATAGGAACGATGGTATTTTTTCATAATTTTTGGTGATGGAGAAGTATCCGAAAAATTCCCTCTACGCGGATTGCCCTTCGCGCGTCTACGGCTGTGGCCGGCGGCCTCCGGGGGCTAGCATGGCGCCAAATCTTGCGTAGGCGGCCTCTCACAAGTCTGGAAGTATTGTGGCGGTTGCAAACGCCCGGCACGCGTGTCCGGGGTGTGCCCCCCCTCACGAACGGCACCGCCGCCGGCACCTGGAGGGGGGAAACGGACGCATCGGGTCTACACGGAGTGGATCTTGCTATGGGTCTGGCCCGGATGTTGCTCCAAAGTGTTCCTATGGGCTGACCTAACACAACCGGGTGGGGAGGTCCACTGGTCAAAGACCGTCCGTGCAAAGTCAAAGGGCTAGATCCCGTGGTCAAACGCTACAGGGTTAGTTGGGACGGGGGCACTGGGGTAGCAATGCCACCGGAGCATCGCACCGGGCCCTCATACATGCGGGGTGGTGTGGTGGCATGTCTGAAGAGGCGGGACGCGTCTCCGGGGCGTGGCCCCCCCTCACGGACGGCGATGACATGGTAGTAGACGTTCTGCGGTAACGATGCAGCGTCAGTATTACTAAATACTCGGAGTGCGATAAAATCATGAGTTTTTTTTCACGACGTGGGCACATGTGCTATAGGAACGATGGTATTTTTTCATAATTTTTTGTGATGGAGAAGTATCCGAAAAATTCCCTCTACGCGGATTGCCCTTCGAGCGTCTACGACTGTGGCCGGCGTCCTCCGGGGGCTAGCATGCCGCCAAATCTTGCGTAGGCGGCCTCTCACAAGTCTGGAAGTGTTGTGGATGTTGAAAACGCCCGGCACGCATGTCCGGGGTGTGCCCCCCTCACGGACGGCGCTGCCGCCGGCACTTGGAGGAGGGAAACGGACGCGTCGGGTCTACACGGAGGGGATCTTGCTGTGGGTCTAGCCCGGATGTTGCTCCAAAGTGTTCCTATGGGCTGACCTAACACAACCGGGTGGGGAGGTCCACTGGTCAAAGCTCGTCCGTGCAAAGTCAAAGGGCTAGATCCCCTGGTCGAACGCTACAGGGTTAGGCGGGACGGGGGCACTGGGGGTAGCAATGCCACCGGAGCGTCGCACCGGGCCCTCATACATGCGGGGTGGTGTGGTGGCATGTCCGAAGAGGCGGGACGCGTCTCCGGGGCGTAGCCCCCCCTCACGGACGGCGATGACACGGTAGTAGACGTTCTGCGGTACCGATGCGGCGTCAATATTACTAAATACTCAGAGCGCGATAAAATCATGAGTTTTTTGCACGACGTGGGCACATGTGCTATAGGAACGATGGTATTTTTTCATAATTTTTGGTGATGGAGAAGTATCCGAAAAATTCCCTTTACGCGGATTGCCCTTCACGCGTCTACGGCTGTGGCCGGCGGCCTCCGGGGGCTAGCATGCCGCCAAATCTTGCGTAGGCGGCCTCTCACAAGTCTGGAAGTGTTGTGGCGGTTCCAAACGCCCGGCACGCGTGTCCGGGGTGTGCCCCCCTCACGGACGGCGCCGCCGCCGACACCTGGAGGGGGGAAACGGACGCGTCGGGTCTACACGGAGGGGATCTTGCTGTGGGTCTGGCCCGGATGTTGCTCCAAAGTGTTCCTATGGGCTGACCTAACATAACCGGGTGGGGAAGTCCACTGGTCAAAGCCCGTCCGTACAAAGTCAAAGGGCTAGATCCCGTGGTCAAACGCTACAGGGTTAGGCAGGACGGGGGCACTGGGGGTAGCAATGCCACCGGAGCGTCGCACCGGGCCCTCATACATGCGGGGTGGTGTGGTGGCATGTCCGAAGAGGCGGGACGCGTCTCCGGGGCGTGGCCCCCCCCTCACGGACGGCGATGACACGGTAGTAGACGTTCTGCGGTAACGATGTGGCGTCAATATTACTAAATACTCAGAGCGTGATAAAATCATGAGTTTTTTTGCACGACGTGGGCACATGTGCTATAGGAACGAGCGTATTTTTTCATATTTTTTGGTGATGGATAAGTATCCGAAAAATTCCCTCTACGCGGATTGCCCTTCGCGCGTCTACGGCTGTGGCCGGCGGCCTCCGGGGGCTAGCATGCCGCCAAATATTGCGTAGGCGGCCTCTCACAAGTCTGGAAGTGTTGTGGCGGTTGCAAACGCCCGGCACGCGTGTCCGGGGTGTGCCCCCCTCACGGACGGCGCCGCCACCGACACCTGGAGGGGGAAACGGACGCGTCGGGTCTACACGGAGGGGATTTGCTGTGGGTCTGGCCCGGATGTTGCTCCAAAGTGTTCCTATGGACTGACCTAACACAACCGGGTGGGGAGGTCCACTGGTCAAAGCCCGTCCGTGCAAAGTCAAAGGGCTAGATCCCGTGGTCAAACGCTACAGGGTTAGGCGGGACGGGGGCACTGGGGGATAGCAATGCCACCGGAGCGTTGCACCGGGCCCTCATACATGTGGGGTGGTGTCGTGGCATGTCCGAAGAGGCGGGACGCGTCTCCGGGGCGTGGCCCCCCTCACGGACGGCGATGACACGGTAGTAGATGTTCTGCGGTAACGATGCGACGTCAATATTACTAAATACTCGGAGCGCAATAAAATCATGAGTTTTTTTGCATGACGTGGGCACACGTGCTATAGGAACGATGGTATTATTTCATAATTTTTGGTGATGGAGAAGTATCCGAAAAACTCCCTCTACGCGGATTGCCCTTCGCGCGTCTACGGCTGTGGCCGGCGGCCTTCGGGGGCTAGCATGCCACCAAATCTTGCGTAGGCGGCCTCTCACAAGTCTGAAAGTGTTGTGGCGGTTGCAAACGCCCGGCACGCGTGTCCGGGGTGTGCCCCCCTCACGGACGGCGCCGCCGCCAGCACCTGGAGGGGGGAAACGGACGCGTCGGGTCTACATGGAGGGGATCTTGCTGTGGGTCTGGCCCGGATGTTGCTCCAAAGTGTTCCTACGGGCTGACCTAACACAACCGGGTGGGGTGGTCCACTGGTCAAAGCCCGTCCGTGCAAAGTCAAAGGGCTAGATCCCGTGGTCAAACGCTACAGGGTTAGGCGGGACGGGGGCACTGGGGGGTAGCAATGCCACCGGAGTGTCGCACCGGGCCCTCATACATCCGGGGTGGTGTGGTGGCATGTTCGAAGAGGCGGGACGCGTCTCCGGGGCGTGGCCCCCCCTCACGGACGGCGATGACACGGTAGTAGACGTTCTGCGGTAACGATGCAGCGTCAATATTACTAAATACTCGGAGCGCGATAAAATCATGAGTTTTTTTGCACGACGTGGGCACATGTGCTATAGGAACGATGGTATTTTTTCATAATTTTTGGTGATGGAGAAGTATCCAAAAAATTCCCTCTACGCGGATTGCCCTTCGCGCGTCTACGGCTGTGGCCGGTAGCCTCCGGGGGCTAGCATGCCGCCAAATCTTGCGTAGGCGGCCTCTCACAAGTCTAGAAGTGTTGTGGCGGTTCCAAACGCCCGGCACGCGTGTCCGGGGTGTGCCCCCCTCACGGACGAGGCCGCCGCCGACACCTGGAGGGGGGAAACGGACGCGTCGGGTCTACACGGAGGGGATCTTGCTGTGGGTCTGGCCCGGATGTTGCTCCAAAGTGTTCCTATGGGCTCACCTAACACAACCGGGTGGGGAGGTCCACTGGTCAAAGCCCGTCCGTGCAAAGTCAAAGGGCTAGATCCCGTGGTCGAACCCTACAGGGTTAGGCGGGACGGGGGCACTGGGGGGTAGCAATGCCACCGGAGCGTCGCACCGGGCCCTCATACATGTGGGGTGGTGTGGTGGCAAGTTCGAAGAGGTGGGACGCATCTTCGGGGCGTGCCCCCCCCCTCACGGACGGCGATGACACGGTAGTAGATGTTCTGCGGTAACGATGCAGCGTCAATATTACTAAATACTCGGAGCGCGATAAAATCATGAGTTTTTTTGCACGACGTGGGCACATGTGCTATAGGAACGATGGTATTTTTTCATAATTTTTGGTGATGGAGAAGTATCCGAAAAATTCCCTCTACGCGGATTGCCCTTCGCGCGTCTACGGTTGTGGCCGGCAGCCTCCAGGGGCTAGCATGCCACCAAATCTTGCATAGGCGGCCTCTCACAAGTCTGGAAGTGTTGTGGCGGTTGAAAACGCCCGACACGCGTGTCCGGGGTGTGCCCCCCGTCACGGACAGCGCCGCCGCCGGCACCTGGAGGGGGGAAACGGACGCGTCGGGTCTACACGGAGGGGATCTTGCTGTGGGTCTGGCCCGGATGTTGCTCCAAAGTGTTCCTATGGGCTGACCTAACACAACCGGGTGGGGAGGTCCACTGGTCAAAGCCCGTCCGTGCAAAGTCAAAGGGCTAGATCCCGTGGTCGAACGCTACAGGGTTAGGCGGGACGGGGGCACTAGGGGGTAGCAATGCCACCGGAGTGTCGCACCGGGCCCTCATACATGCGGGGTGGTGTGGTGGCATGTCCGAAGAGGCGGGACGCGTCTCCGGGGCGTGCCCCCCCCTCACGGATGGCGATGACACGGTAGTAGACGTTCTGCGGTAACGATGGGGCGTCAATATTACTAAATACTCGGAGCGCGATAAAATCATGAGTTTTTTTGCACGGCGTGGGCACATGTGCTGTAGGAACGATGGTATTTTTTCATAATTTTTGGTGATGGAGAAGTATCCGAAAAATTCCCTCTACGCGGATTGCCCTTCGCGCGTCTACGGCTGTGGCCGGCAGCCTCCGGGGGCTAGCATGCCGCCAAATCTTGTGTAGGCGGCCTCTCACAAGTCTGGAAGTGTTGTGGCGGTTGAAAACGCCCGGCACGCGTGTCCGGGGTGTGCCCCCCTCACGGACAGCGCCGCCGCCGGCACCTGGAAGGGGGAAACGGACGCGTCGGGTCTACACGGAGGGGATCTTGCTGTGGGTCTGGCCCGGATGTTGCTCCAAAGTGTTCCTATGGGCTGACCTACCACAACTGGGTGGGGAGGTCCACTGGTCAAAGCCCGTCCGTGCAAAGTCAAAGGGCTAGATCCCGTGGTCGAACGCTACAGGGTTAGGCGGGACGGGGGCACTGGGGGGTAGCAATGCAACCGGAGCGTCGCACCGGGCCCTCATACATGTGGGGTGGTGTGGTGGCATGTTCGAAGAGGCGGGACGCGTCTTCGAGGCGTGGCCCCCCCTCACGGACGGCGATGACACGGAGGTAGACGTTCTGCGGTAACGATGCGGCGTCAATATTACTAAATACTCGGAGCGCGATAAAATCATGAGTTTTTTTGCACGACGTGGGCACATGTGCTATAGGAACGATGGTATTTTTTCATAATTTTTGGTGATGGAGAAGTATCCGAAAATTTTCCTCTACGCGGATTGCCCTTCGCGCGTCTATGGCTGTGGACGGCAGCCTCCTAGGGCTAGCATGCCGCCAAATCTTGCGTAGGCGGCCTCTAACAAGTCTGGAAGTGTTGTGGCGGTTGCAAACGCCCGGCACGCGTGTCCGTGGTGTGCCCCCCTCACGGACGGCGCCGCCGCCTGCACCTAGAGGGGGGAAACGGACGCGTCGGGTGTACACAGAGGGGATCTTGCTGTGGGTCTGGCCCGGATGTTGCTCCAAAGTGTTCCTATGGGCTGACCTAACACAACCGGGTGGGGAGGTCCACTGGTCAAAGCCCGTCCGTGCAAAGTCAAAGGGCTAGATCCCGTGGTCGAACGCTACAGGGTTAGGCGGGACGGGGGCACTGGGGTAGCAATGCCACCGGAGCTCGCACCGGGCCCTCATACATGCGGGGTGGTGTAGTGGCATGTCCGAAGAGGCGGGACGCGTCTCTGGGGCATGGCCCGCCCTCACGAACGACGATGACACAGTAGTAGACGTTCTGCGGTAACGATGCGGCGTCAATATTACTAAATACTCGGAGCGCAATAAAATCATGAGTTTTTTTGCACGACGTGGGCACATGTGCTATAGGAACGAGGGTATTTTTTCATAATTTTTGGTGATGGAGAAGTATCCGAAAAATTCCCTCTAGACGGATTGCCCTTCGCGCGTCTACGGCTGTGGCCGGCGGCCTCCGGGGGCTAGCATGCCGCCAAATCTTGCGTAGGCGGCCTCTCACAAGTCTGGAAGTGTTGTGGCGGTTGCAAACGCCCGACACGCGTGTCCGGGGTGTGCCCCCCTCACGGACGGCGCCGCCGACGACACCTGGAGTGGGGAAACGGACGCGTCGGGTCTACATGGAGGGGATCTTGCTGTGGGTATGGCCCGGATGTTGCTCCAAAGTGTTCCTATGGGCTGACCTAACACAACCGGGTGGGGAGGTCCACTGGTCAAAGCCCGTCCGTGCAAAGTCAAAGGGCTAGATCCCGTGGTCAAACGCTACAGGGTTAGGCGGGACGGGGGCACTGGGGGGTAGCAATGCCACCGGAGCGTCGCATCGGGCCCTCATACATGCGGGGTGGTGTGGTGGCATGTCCGAAGAGGCGGGATGCGTCTCCGGGGCGTGGCCCCCCTCACGGACGGCGATGACACGGTAGTAGACGTTCTGCGGTAACGATGCGGCGTCAATATTACTAAATACTCGGAGCGCGATAAAATCATGAGTTTTTTTGCACGACGTGGGCACATGTGCTATAGGAACGATGGTATTTTTCATAAATTTTGGTGATGGAGAAGTATCCAAAAAAATCCCTCTACGCGGATTGCCCTTCGCGCGTCTACGGCTGTGGCCGGCGGCCTCCGGGGGCTAGCATGCCGCCAAATCTTGCGTAGGCGGCCTCTAACAAGTCTGGAAGTGTTTTGGCGGTTGCAAACGCCCGGCACGCGTGTCCGGGGTGTGCCCCCCTCACGGACGGCGCCGCCGCCGACACCTGGAGGGGGGAAACGGACGCGTCGGGTCTACACGGAGGGGATCTTGCTGTGGGTCTGGCCCGGATGTTGCTCCAAAGTGTTCCTATGGGTTGACCTAACACAACCGGGTGGGGAGGTCCACTGGTCAAAGCCCGTCCGTGCAAAGTCAAAGGGCTAGATCCCATGGTCAAACGCTATAGGGTTAGGCGGGACGGGAGCACTGGGGGGTAGCAATGCCACCGGAGCGTCGCACCGGGCCCTCATACATGCGGGGTGGTGCGGTGGCATGTCCGAAGAGGCGGGACGCATCTCCGGGGCGTGGCCCCCCCTCACGGACGGCGATGACACGGTAGTAGATGTTCAGCGGTAACGATGCGGCGTCAATATTACTAAATACTCGGAGCGCGATAAAATCATGAGTTTTTTTGCATGACGTGGGCACATGTGCTATAGGAAAGATGGTATTTTTTCATAATTTTTGGTGATGGAGAAGTATCCGAAAAATTCCCTCTACGCGGATTGCCCTTCGCGCGTCTACGGCTGTGGCCGGCGGCCTCCGGGGGCTAGCATGCCGCCAAATCTTGCGTAGGCGGCCTCTCACAAGTCTGGAAGTGTTGTGGCGGTTGCAAACGCCCGGCACGCGTGTCCGAGGTGTGCCCCCCTCACGGACGGCGCCGCCGCCGACACCTGGAGGGGGGAAACGGACGCGTCGGGTCTACACGGAGGGGATCTTGCTGTGGGTCTGGCCCGGATGTTGCTCCAAAGTGTTCCTATGGGCTGACCTAACACAACCGGGTGGGGAGGTCCACTGGTCAAAGCCCGTCCGTGCAAAATCAAAGGGCTAGATCCCGTGGTCAAACGCTATAGGGTTAGGCAGGACGGGGGCACTGGGGGTAGCAATGCCACCGGAGCGTCGCATCGGGCCCTCATACTTGCGGGGTGGTGTGGTGGCATGTCCGAAGAGGCGGGACGTGTCTCCGGGGCATGGCCCCCCCTCACGGACGGCGATGACACGGTAGTAGACGTTCTGCGGTAACGATGCGGCGTCAATATTACTAAATACTCAGAGCGCGATAAAATCATGAGTTTTTTTGCATGACGTGGGCACATGTGCTATAGGAACGAGGGTATTTTTTCATAAATTTTGGTGATGGAGAAGTATCCGAAAAATTCCCTCTACGCGGATTGCCCTTCGCGCGTCTACGGCTGTGGCTGGCGGCCTCCGGGGGCTAGCATGCCGCCAAATCTTGCGTAGGCGGCCTCTCACAAGTCTGGAAGTGTTGTGGCGGTTGCAAACGCCCGGCACGCGTGTCCGGGGTGTGCCCCCCTCACGGACGGCGCCGCCGCCGACACCTGGAGGGGGGAAACGGACGCGTCGGGTCTACACGGAGGGGATCTTGCTGTGGGTCTGGCCCGGATGTTGCTCCAAAGTGTTCCTATGGGCTGACCTAACACAACCGGGTGGGGAGGTCCACTGGTCAAAGCCCGTCCGTGCAAAGTCAAATGGCTAGATCCCGTGGTCAAACGCTATAGGGTTAGGCGGGACGGGGGCACTGGGGGTAGCAATGCCACCGGAGCGTCGCATCGGGCCCTCATACATGCGGGGTGGTGTGGTGGCATGTCCGAAGAGGCGGGACGCGTCTCCGGGGCGTGGCCCCCCTCTCGGACGGCGATGACACGGTAGTAGACGTTCTGCGGTAACGATGCGGCGTCAATATTACTAAATACTCGGAGCGCGATAAAATCATGAGTTTTTTGCACGACGTGGGCACATGTGCTATAGGAACGATGGTATTTTTTATAATTTTTGGTGATGGAGAAGTATCCAAAAAAATCCCTCTACGCGGATTGCCCTTCGCGCGTCTACGGCTGTGGCCGGCGGCCTCCGGGGGCTAGCATGCCGCCAAATCTTGCGTAGGCGGCCTCTAACAAGTCTGGAAGTGTTGTGGCGGTTGCAAACACCCGGCACACGTGTCCGGGGTGTGCCCCCCTCACGGACGGCGCCGCCGCCGACACCTGGAGGGGGGAAACGGACGCGTCGGGTCTACACAGAGGGGATCTTGCTGTGGGTCTGGCCCGGATGTTGCTCGAAAGTGTTCCTATGGGCTGTCCTAACACAACCGGATGGGGAGGTCCACTGGTCAAAGCCCGTCCGTGCAAAGTCAAAGGGCTAGATCCCGTGGTCAAACGCTACAGGGTTAGGCGGGACGGGGGCACTAGGGGGTAGCAATGCCACCGGAGCGTCGCACCGGGCCCTCATACATGCGGGGTGGTGTGGTGGCATGTCCGAAGAGGCGGGACGCGTCTCCGGGGCGTGGCCCCCCCTCACGGACGGCGATGACACGGTAGTAGACGTTATGCGGTAACGATGTGGCGTCAATATTACTAAATACTCGGAGCGTGATAAAATCATGAGTTTTTTTGCACGACGTGGGCACATGTGCTATAGGAATGATGGTATTTTTTCATAATTATTGGTGATGGAGAAGTATCCGAAAAATTCCCTCTACGCGGATTGCCCTTCGCGCGTCTACGGCTGTGGCCGGCGGCCTCCGGGGGCTAGCATGCCGCCAAATCTTGCGTAGGCGGCCTCTCACAAGTCTGGAAGTGTTGTGGCGGTTGCAAACGCCCGGCACGCGTGTCCGGGGTGTGCCCTCCTCACGGACGGCGCCGCCGCCGACACCTGGAGGGGGGAAACGGACGCGTCGGGTCTACACGGAGGGGATCTTGCTGTGGGTCTGGCCCGGATGTTGCTCCAAAGTGTTCCTATGGGCTGACGTAACACAACCGGGTGGGGAGGTCCACTGGTCAAAGCCCGTCCGTGCAAAGTCAAAGGGCTAGATCCCGTGGTCGAACGCTACAGGGTTAGGCGGGACGGGGGCACTGGGGTAGCAATGCCACCGGAGCTCGCACCGGGCCCTCATACATGCGGGGTGGTGTAGTGGCATGTCCGAAGAGGCGGGACGCGTCTCTGGGGCATGGCCCGCCCTCACGAACAACGATGACACAGTAGTAGACGTTCTGCGGTAACGATGCGGCGTCAATATTACTAAATACTCGGAGCGCGATAAAATCATGAGTTTTTTTGCACGACGTGGGCACATGTGCTATAGGAACGAGGGTATTTTTTCATAATTTTTGGTGATGGAGAAGTATCCGAAAAATTCCCTCTACACGGATTGCCCTTCGTGCGTCTACGGCTGTGGCCGGCGGCCTCCGGGGGCTAGCATGCCGCCAAATCTTGCGTAGGCGGCCTCTCACAAGTCTGGAAGTGTTGTGGCGGTTGCAAACGCCCGACACGCGTGTCCGGGGTGTGCCCCCCTCACGGACGGCGCCGCCGACGACACCTGGAGTGGGGAAACGGACGCGTCGGGTCTACATGGAGGGGATCTTGCTGTGGGTATGGCCCGGATGTTGCTCCAAAGTGTTCCTATGGGCTGACCTAACACAACCGGGTGGGGAGGTCCACTGGTCAAAGCCCGTCCGTGCAAAGTCAAAGGGCTAGATCCCGTGGTCAAACGCTACAGGATTAGGTGGGACGGGGGCACTGGGGGGTAGCAATGCCACCGGAGCGTCGCATCGGGCCCTCATACATGCGGGGTGGTGTGGTGGCATGTCCGAAGAGGCGGGATGCGTCTCCGGGACGTGGCCCCCCTCACGGACGGCGATGACACGGTAGTAGACGTTCTGCGGTAACGATGCGGCGTCAATATTACTAAATACTCGGAGCGCGATAAAATCATGAGTTTTTTTGCACGACGTGGGCACATGTGCTATAGGAACGATGGTATTTTTCATAATTTTTGGTGATGGAGAAGTATCCAAAAAAATCCCTCTACGCGGATTGCCCTTCGCGCGTCTACGGCTGTGGCCGGCGGCCTCCGGGGGCTAGCATGCCGCCAAATCTTGCGTAGGCGGCCTCTAACAAGTCTGGAAGTGTTTTGGCGGTTGCAAACGCCCGGCACGCGTGTCCGGGGTGTGCCCCCCTCACGGACGGCGCCGCCGCCGACACCTGGAGGGGGGAAACGGACGCGTCGGGTCTACACGGAGGGGATCTTGCTGTGGGTCTGGCCCGGATGTTGCTCCAAAGTGTTCCTATGGGCTGTCCTAACACAACCGGATGGGGAGGTCCACTGGTCAAAGTCCGTCCGTGCAAAGTCAAAGGGCTAGATCCCGTGGTCAAACGCTACAGGGTTAGGCGGGACGGGGGCACTAGGGGGTAGCAATGCCACCGGAGCGTCGCACCGGGCCCTCATACATGCGGGGTGGTGTGGTGGCATGTCCGAAGAGGCGGGACGCGTCTCTGGGGCGTGGCCCCCCCTCGCGGACGGCGATGACACGGTAGTAGACGTTCTGCGATAACGATGCGGCGTCAATATTACTAAATACTCGGAGCGTGATAAAATCATGAGTTTTTTTGCACGAGGTGGGCACATGTGCTATAGGAATGATGGTATTTTTTCATAATTTTTGGTGATGGAGAAGTATCCGAAAAATTCCCTCTACGCGGATTGCCCTTCGCGCGTCTACGGCTGTGGCCGGCGGCCTCCGGGGGCTAGCATGCCGCCAAATCTTGCGTAGGCGGCCTCTCACATGTCTGGAAGTGTTGTGGCGGTTCCAAACGCCCGGCACGCGTGTCCGGGGTGTGCCCCCCTCACGGACGGGGCCGCCGCCGACACCTGGAGGGGGGAAACGGACGCGTCGGGTCTACACGGAGGGGATCTTGCTGTGGGTCTGGCCCGGATGTTGCTCCAAAGTGTTCCTATGGGCTGACCTAACACAACCGGGTGGGGAGGTCCACTGGTCAAAGCCCGTCCGTGCAAAGTCAAAGGGCTAGATCCTGTGGTCAAACTCTACAGGGTTAGGCGGGACGGGGGCACTGGGGGTAGCAATGCCACCGGAGCATCACACCGGGCCCTCATACTTGCGGGGTGGTGTGGTGGCATGTCCGAAGAGGCAGGACGCATCTCCGGGGCATGGCCCGCCCTCACGGACGGCGATGACACGGTAGTAGACGTTCTGCGGTAACGATGCGGCGTCAATATTACTAAATACTCGGAGCGCGATAAAATCATGAGTTTTTTTGCACGACGTGAGCACATGTGCTATAGGAACGAGGGTATTTTTTCATAATTTTTGGTGATGGAGAAGTATCCGAAAAATTCCCTCTACACGGATTGCCCTTCGCGCGTCTACGGCTGTGGCCGGCGGCCTCCGGGGGCTAGCATGCCGCCAATTCTTGCATAGGCGGCCTCTCACAAGTCTGGAAGTGTTGTGGCGGTTGCAAACGCCCGGCACGCGTGTCCGGGGTGTGCCCCCCTCACGGACGGCGCCGCCGCCGACACCTGGAGGGGGGAAACGGACGCGTCGGGTCTACACGGAGGGGATCTTGCTGTGGGTCTGGCCCGGATGTTGCTCCAAAGTGTTCCTATGGGTTGACCTAACACAACCGGGTGGGGAGGTCCACTGGTCAAAGCCCGTCCGTGCAAAGTCAAAGGGCTAGATCCCATGGTCAAACGCTATAGGGTTAGGCGGGACGTGAGCACTGGGGGGTAGCAATGCCACCGGAGCGTCGCAGCGGGCCCTCATACATGCGGGGTGGTGCGGTGGCATGTCCGAAGAGGCGGGACGCATCTCCGGGGCGTGGCCCCCCCTCACGGACGGCGATGACACGGTAGTAGATGTTCAGCGGTAACGATGCGGCGTCAATATTACTAAATACTCGGAGCGCGATAAAATCATGAGTTTTTTTGCACGACGTGGGCACATGTGCTATAGGAAAGATGGTATTTTTTCATAATTTTTGGTGATGGAGAAGTATCCGAAAAATTCCCTCTACGCGGATTGCCCTTCGCGCGTCTACGGCTGTGGCCGGCGGCCTCTGGGGGCTAGCATGCCGCCAAATCTTGCGTAGGCGGCCTCTCACAAGTCTGGAAGTTTTGTGGCGGTTGCAAACGCCCGGCACGCGTGTCCGGGGTGTTCCCCCCTCACGGACGGCGCCGCCGCCGACACCTGGAGGGGGAAACGGACGCGTCGGGTCTACACGGAGGGGATCTTGCTGTGGGTCTGGCCCGGATGTTGCTCCAAAGTGTTCCTATGGGCTGACCTAACACAACCGGGTGGGGAGGTCCACTGGTCAAAGCCCGTCCGTGCAAAATCAAAGGGCTAGATCCCGTGGTCAAACGCTATAGGGTTAGGCAGGACGGGGGCACTGGGGGTAGCAATGCCACCGGAGCGTCGCATCGGGCCCTCATACTTGCGGGGTGGTGTGGTGGCATGTCCGAAGAGGCGGGACGCGTCTCCGGGGCATGGCCCCCCCTCACGGACGGCGATGACACGGTAGTAGACGTTCTGCGGTAACGATGCGGCGTCAATATTACTAAATACTCAGAGCGCGATAAAATCATGAGTTTTTTTGCATGACGTGGGCACATGTGCTATAGGAACGAGGGTATTTTTTCATAAATTTTGGTGATGGAGAAGTATCCGAAAAATTCCCTCTACGCGGATTGCCCTTCGCGCGTCTACGGCTGTGGCCGGCGGCCTCCGGGGGCTAGCATGCCGCCAAATCTTGCGTAGGCGGCCTCTCACAAGTCTGGAAGTGTTGTGGCGGTTGCAAACGCCCGGCACGCGTGTCCGGGGTGTGCCCCCCTCACGGACGGCGCCGCCGCCGACACCTGGAGGGGGGAAACGGACGCGTCGGGTCTACACGGAGGGGATCTTGCTGTGGGTCTGGCCCGGATGTTGCTCCAAAGTGTTCCTATGGGCTGACCTAACACAACCGGGTGGGGAGGTCCACTGGTCAAAGCCCGTCCGTGCAAAGTCAAAGGGCTAGATCCCGTGGTCAAACGCTATAGGGTTAGGCGGGACGGGGGCACTGGGGGTAGCAATGCCACCGGAGCGTCGCATCGGGCCCTCATACATGCGGGGTGGTGTGGTGGCATGTCCGAAGAGGCGGGACGCGCCTCCGGGGCGTGGCCCCCCTCTCGGACGGCGATGACACGGTAGTAGACGTTCTGCGGTAACGATGCGGCGTCAATATTACTAAATACTCGGAGCGCGATAAAATCATGAGTTTTTTGCACGACGTGGGCACATGTGCTATAGGAACGATGGTATTTTTCATAATTTTTGGTGATGGAGAAGTATCCAAAAAATCCCTCTACGCGGATTGCCCTTCGCGCGTCTACGGCTGTGGCCGGCGGCCTTCGGGGGCTAGCATGCCGCCAAATCTTGCGTAGGCGGCCTCTAACAAGTCTGGAAGTGTTGTGGCGGTTGCAAACGCCCGGCACACGTGTCCGGGGTGTGCCCCCCTCACGGACGGCGCCGCCGCCGACACCTGGAGGGGGGAAACTGTCACATCCCTAGCTCTGACCTGTCCTGTGCTTGCTTCCATCTGTGCATCATGTTTAAATTTTTAAAACTTGAACTGAGGAAGTCAGAAGCCTCAAAACCCTAAATAAAGAAGGGCAAAAACCCTAAAATCTCATTCATTGTTCCAAAATGCTCCTCTTAGATGTTTAATATTTTTGGCAAGGGTTTTGATTGCAAACCAAAAATAATGAACATTTTAAAAGGATTTATTTTTGGGACTTTGAATTTAAATCATTAGCTATTTGAATCTGAATTATATTCATATAACTAGAATATAATTTCAAATCCCCCTGAAATATTTTATAAGCTTTTGGAAAAGTCCATCTAGCAATATAAAAATATTCAGAGGAGCTTTGGCATTGTTTGAATTATTATTTTTAATTCAAACAGTGGCAAAAGAATTAAATAAAGAAAACAGAACAAATATAAAAAAAAAGAGCAAAGCATCTTACCTGGCGCTTACCTGGTGGCCCAACAGGACCGGCCCAGCTCCCCCACCTGGCCGGCCCAGCCCGCCACCGCTACCCTCCGTCGTCTTCCTCCCCTCGCCCCGAAGCAGCTGCGTGCCCGGCGCGCAGGCGAGCCGCGCCAGCTCCTCCTTGCCTGCCTGGCTACCCCCTCGTCGCCCTGGTCGCCTTCCGCGACGCCACGACACCCCCGACCCCCTCTCACTTCCTCCCTGTCGGCTCCTCTCTCCCCTGCTGCCCTCTCTCTCGCAGCCCCGAGCACGCCTCTCGCCGCCGTCAACCGTATCTGTAGCCACCGCGCACGCCTCGCCTCCTCGAGTCGTCCATCGCCTCTGCTACCTCGAGCGGCTCCTCTCCGGTGAAACTCGCGAGCCCGGAGGCACCGAAGCAACGCAATCGCCATCTTCTTCACCGCCGGTCGCCGGACCTCTCCGTCGTCGATTGGCTGCAGCCAGGCCGTCCCCGAGCCTCCCGTGCTGATCTCCAGGACCGCCGTAAGATCTTCTTCGTTTTCCCCCTCCTTTTCTGCTCGTTCCCGTGCCGTAGCCGCCTTCCCCGCAAGCACCGAGCTCCGGCCATCGCCATTGCCGGTGAACCTCGCGTCCCGGCGCTCTTCCGCTCGCTCCAGTAGCTCTCGCGTGCTCCCCAGGTCCCCAGGGTCCCGACGCGCTCCTCTGCTCTCTGGCTAACGCGCTGCAGCCACTGCGCCGTGCTGGCCCGATCTCCGGCCGCCGCTGACCTCGTCGCCGCCGTCACGGCAGCCACTGGAGCTCTCACCCGAGTACACCAGTGTGCTCAGCGCGCCTCCACGAACCTGCAGCTACCAGTAGCTCCGCCTCCCGTGCCCTCTAGCACCATACTCGGCTGCTCCCGAACGCCGGCCGCCGCCACGAGCTCGACCCCGGCGAGCTCGAACCACCCCAACCCCTCCCATTTGGCTCTCTGGATGCGCAAGAGCGAGGGCTATGCCCTGGTGCCCTCAGCCGCCGCCTCCGTCGCCTTTAGCGCAAGTCCGGCGCGTTGCCGCCGCCATTTTGGTCGCCGCCGGCGTAAGTCCGGCGATGATGACGTGGGCATCATTAGCGGCTAACCCCCCCACACTAACCAACCCCCTAGGCCACTGACAGCGGGCCCCACCCCTGGTCAAACCCCAGTTAGCGCTGGGTTTGACCGGGATTAGCTCCTGTGTCACTGACGTGTGGACCCCACACGTCAGGTTTGACCGAGCCAGCCCAGTTGACCCTGCTGACGTCACTGTGACGTGGGGCTGACGCAATAAACCATTTTCTGGATTTATTATAATTCAGGAAATTGTAAAAACTTCTAAAAATCATAGAAATTCAACCGTAACTCCAAATTAAATAAATTATATATGAAAAATTATCAGAAAAATTCAAGGAATCCATCTATACCATTTTCATGCATGTTAGAACAACTTATCACTACTGTTTAGCACAAATCATATAAAGGGCATTTAATTAATCATATATGGAGTTTGAATTTGAATTTTAGATTCAAACCAACTTCATTTAATCTGGTTTTAGGTGCATTAGCCCAAAACACATTCATATTGCCATGTCATAGCATGCATCATATTGTGCATTGCATTGATCGTGTTTTCTGTATTTGCCGGTATTTGTCCCCTCTCGATAGACGTGATACCGATGATGTGATCGTTGACACTGATGAAGACTCAATGTTATCTTCAGAAGTGCCAGGAAAGCAAAACCCCCTTGTTCATTCCGATAAAATCCCACTCTCTCGCTCCTGCTCTCTTTTAGTGCATTAGGACAACAACGACATATTTGATACTTGCTGCGGTAGCTGAACCCTTTATCCTTTGCATGACCTGTCATTGCCACAGTAAATAGATGAAACCCACTAGCATGAGTAGGAGTTGTTTGAGCCCTGATGTGCCTACTCATTCATGCTTGTTTGTCATGCCTGCTACTGCTTAGAGTTGAGTCAGGTCTGATTCATCGGGGATGAATCAGAGGCGTGTGAACATGTCCTACTGTGTGTGAGCTAAGTGTGTGAACACGATTTGGTAAAGGTAGCGGTGAGAGGCCATGTAGGAGTACATGGTGGGTTGTCTCATTGCAGCCGTCCTCAGGAACTGAGTTCTGTGTTTGTGATCCATGATCAGTTACTACCACACATTGGGCTCCGGGCGCTCCAAGCCCTCTCGGCTTATTAATCAACTTGATCTCTGTCCAGGAGTTGCAACTAGTTTCTGGTGTTTGTAGGCAGTGTTAGTAGTCTACCAAGTGGCACCCGGTACAGGTGGGCTTGGGACAGACTAGGCACAGTGGCCCGGTGTACCAAGTGGCACCCGGTTGGTGGGCTTGGGAACCCTGCACACATCGTTTGGGGCCGTAAGCGACACCCCGGCCGGATCTCCTTGTGGATGGAACCTGAATAGGCGATAAACCTGGACTAGAGACTTGTTCGGTTAGTCAGGTCGTGGCCGACTCCCTCGCCCGGCTTCCGCTTGAAGGTTGCCGAGGTACATGACGTGTACAGGGCGGTAAGTGGCGAGAGCGTGTGTGAAGAAGTACACCCCTGCAGGGTTAACATCATCTATTCGAATAGCCGGATTCCTCGGATATGGAAACGTGGACCCCTTGCATAGTTCATAGACAAGTGAAAGTGGATACTCTAAAATACGCAAGATAAGCGTGAGTGCTATGGATGGCGTTCTCGTAGGGAGACGGGAGCGGATCCATAGTGGTGTATTGATATGGTGAATATGTGGACTCGTGTGCGCCACCTCAAAAGAGTCGCTTGCAGTCGTAGTTAGGATAGCCACCGAGTCAAAGCTGGCTTGCTGCAGTTAAACCCCACCACCCCTTTGTTGATAATGATGCATATGTAGTTAGTTCTGATGTAAGTCTTGCTGGGTACATTTGTACTCACGTTTGCCTATTTTATGTTTTTGCAGAGAGACTTCAGTCTCACTAGTAGTTCCGCTTGGACTTCGACGTTTAGCTTGTTACCTCAGCTACGATCTTGTGCCCTCGGCAGGATCTGATAGATAGTCAGGCTTCTCAGCCTTTTTCATTTATAGATGTCTGTACTCAGACATGATAGCTTCCGCTTGTTTTTTGACTTGTATGCTCTGATTGTTGGTCATGAGACCCATGTTTGTAATGTCTCGCTCCTCGGAGCCTATTGATAAACTACTTGAGTCGTAGAGTCATTTTGTGATGCCATGTTGTATTGCACATATCGAGCATATTGTGTGTATGTTATTGAAATGCTTGGTATGTGTGGGATCTGACTATCTAGTTGTTTATCTTTAGTAGCCTCTCTTACCGGGAAATGTCTCCTAGTGTTACCGCTGAGCCATGGTAGCTTGCTACTGCTCTGGAACACTTAGGCTGGCCGGCATGTGTCCTTCTTCGTTCCTGTGTCTGTCCCTTCGGGGAAATGTCACGCTTTGAGTACCGGAGTCCTGTTAGCCCGCTACAGCCCGGTTTACCGGAGTCCTGCTAGCCCAGTGCTACAGCCCAGACCCACTTGCTGATGACCGACACGTTCGAAGCTGGGTCATGAATGCCTGTCCCTGTAAGTCTGTGCCACTTTGGGTTTACGACTAGTCATGTCAGCCCGGGCTCCTTATCATATGGATGCTAGCGACACTATCATATACGTGAGCCAAAAGGCGCAAACGGTCCCGGGCAAAGGTAAGGCGACACCCGTGGGATACCGTGCGTGAGGCCGCAAAGTGATATGAGGTGTTACCGGCTAGATCGATGTGACATCGAGTCGGGGTTCTGACAGCGTTGGTATCAGAGCTTGACTGCCTGTAGGATTACCAAGCCAAACTGGTCGAAGTTGAGTCTAGAAATTCTTTAGTTATATAAGGGAATTGATTGTGGGATGGAACGTAAGGCTCTTTTTACTCCTTATACCTTATGCCTTCTGATCTGAGTCATCTTATCTCTCCTGCGGGGATTAAGAACTAGGCTATCTTTTCTTTCTATCAGGATCACGTGTTACTAATCCGTAGACTTATAGATTGTTGGATTTAAGTCTCAGTTCAGTTCTTACTACTTCTGTATGTTAATTGTTGATCTCGAAACCTTGATATTGTGCTTCCGAGTGGTTATGCCACCATTTTTGTGAATGTCTCAAATCTTTTCTGAGCATTTACAGCCGTTATGCTGTCCGAGTCATCCCAGGTTTCTAAATAGTCGGATGCATTTGCAAATCCCTTCCTCCTGTTTCCGATGTGCCTTTGGTCAGATTAATCACACATATCAGTGAGTTGAGGTACTTTATTGCCTTGACATATATGTTGGAGCTAGTATTATGACCCTAGGCGTCTTAGGGGATCATCTAGTAATTTAGCCATGATTTGTGTTCCCAGTGTGATGATTCTGGCCATCATTCTCGAAAGCATCCCGTGATGCTACTTAGTAGTAGGTATTCTATTCCTGGGTTCTTGAACCCGAGATTCACTCTACTTACTTCATGTTGATAGTGTTTACTAGTTCCTTCAGGATATTAGTAACTTTGCGATAGTCCTCGAGGTCCATGGTATATCGTTCTTCCAAATACCATGAACCATTATGGCAGAAGTTTGTTGGACCAAAAGATCACAACAGGCCCTCTATGAGTTCTCCATGCTATATTGTGACTCTGCCAGCTCAACCTTTCTGCATGGGTTATCCGGAAGAATTATGTTGAACTTTGTTCGGCATACCAACCCATGTATCCACAACCCAGAAAGTTATATGTTCTTTTGAGTTGTCTCTCTTTAGTTGCATTCTGACCCTCGTCTATCAATTGATTGTCAAGAGTATGCGTGCGTTCGTCTATCGATGCCTATTACTCTTGTGGTCCGTCAAGCCATTCTATCGCAGAATGACTAGGAGAAACAAACTCCAGTACCTCTTCCATATCCAGGATTGGGTCAAAGAAGTTGTGCTCCGCAGATCAAAATGCCAATCTAGCTTCTGGTCTGCTCTACCCTGAAGTATTACCTTCTTTATGACAGGAATTTCATGAGA
>NW_021169249.1:0-723 GCF_002162155.2 Triticum dicoccoides
GGGGAGGAGGCGAGGAGGACGGCGTCAGAGTGGGCGCCGGCGACGGGGTGTCGGGTGGAGGGGATCGAACAGGGGGCGCCCCTCCTATGGGTGAGTGGGTGACGGCGCAGGGAGGGAACGAGGGAGAGTGGGGATCGTGGGGGGATGTGGGAGGTGTCGGTGGGGTTACGGGTTAGGGTTCGGTGGTGGGGAGGCCTAAGTAGGCCAGAGGCGTGGGCCGGCCTGGCTGGGCCATGGCCCAGTTGGGCCAAGGGTCTAGTGAGGGGGGAGGGGTGTATTTATCTCCCCCCATTTCATTTATTTTTGGATTTTGTTTTTATTTCTTTTTCTTTTCTGTTTTAATTTTACATTTTAAATACACTAGTTTTATAAAATACATTAGTTGCACCTAAATTAGTGTTAACCAATATGCCACCACCACAATCAACTTGGCACCTAAAATAAATTAGTTTGTAATTGTTTATTATTTAAAAGCATTTAAATAATTGTTCTCGCTGCGTTTTATACATTTTATAGTATTTAAACAATTTTTTTAAAGTGTGGTCTCTTCACCAAAATTACCTTTGCTTTATTTGGCATAACTCAAACATTTTAGTTTTAAAGTTTGGAAACTTTTACCGTTTGATTTGATTTTGAATTTGAATTTGAATCAGTTCTGAACTAACGCGAGATTATCGACAATAATCGAGGTGACGTGGCATAATTACCCGAGAGTTACTGTAG
>NW_021169250.1:0-1696 GCF_002162155.2 Triticum dicoccoides
CAGGGAACATACAGCAGTATGTGCATGATTACTACTCTGTTGCAAGGTTCAAAGCCACATATGCTTATGCCTTGCCTGCTATGGAGGGAAAACAACAATGGGACATGGTGGACCCTGGATTCAAGCTTTGCGCTCCAGTTCTGAAGAGAGCAGCAGGTAGACCAAGGAAGAGTCGAATAAGACCTCGCAGCGAAGGAGCTGGACTTGGAGCGAGGAAGCGTAAGTGCACAAGATGTGGTGGGTCTGGTCATTTTTAAGTATTGTGATAACACAGTAGATCCAGCGTTCGGAGAGAGTTTCGATGAAGGCTTCGATGAAAATGTTGGTCAGCAGCCGGTTGCCTCAACAGATGATGAAAATGTTGGTCAACAGCCGGTTGCCTCAACAGATGATGAAAATGATGGTCAACAGCCGGTTGCATCAGATGAGGATTTTGACGAGGTTCCAAATGATGATGGTCAATAGCCGCATGATTTTGACGATTATCCAAAATATCCTCCAAATAATGATTCAAGTGAGGCTCCAAATGGTGATCCAAGTGAGGCTCTAAATGGTGATCATGGTGATCCAAGTGAGGCTCCAAATGATGATCCAAGTGAGGCTCCAAATGGTGATCCAAGTGAGGCTCTAAATGGTGATCATGGTGATCCAAGTGAGGCTCCAAATGGTGACCAACCTTCTGTTGTTGTGAGTTCTGCTAGGTATGTAAATCTTGCAAGGGTCAAATACTACTGTACATCTATCACTTGACACGATCTCATTACCGTTTATGTTTGGACCCTTTATGTTTTGCACAGCTCTATGGTAGGTTTGAAGAAGACGCGCAAGGTACCGACAACCAAGAGAAGAAGAGAAGAAACAATGAGCACAAGGTGCACGAGGAGCAAAGTGATGGCAAGAAGCTCAAGGAACAGACAGAAGCCCCAACGCTATCTATGAACAATTATGAAACATTATGAATAAGGAATGATGTTGTATTATGAAACATTTATCACTTGACATGTTGTATTTCTGTTGGATGATGTTGGACCTATGTTAGAAGTATGTTTGACATGATGTTTAAATATCTGTTGGATGATGTTTGAATGAGCACATGGTTTTTCCTTTTTTTGATTTTTTTGAATTTTGTTTTGCTCATTTAAATTCTGGTCAAACCTAACTTTGACCAAGATTTAAGCAAGTCTAAAACATCAAAATGAAAAACTAAGCCTGGATACTTCTTAGTCAATCCAAAAACTAAGCACCTTTAGTACCGTTTCGTGGCACGAACCAGTACTAAAGAGGTTGTGGCAGGCGCTATTTTTAGTCCCACCTCGCTCCCCTAACAAGAATTTGACCACCTTAAGTATGTTACTTCTCAAGCTATCCCAAGCATTTGGTCTTCATTGAACTCTATGTGTAGGATCTGTGGCTGCAATAGGAGTCTTCACCGGTTCTTAAATCGGTGGTAGATTCCTATTGAAGATTTAGATTCTATATAGAAATATCATTGATGATCAATGTATTTTTTATATGTACTTCTGTGTAGCAGTAGCGCGTTTTGGCTGAAAGGCGGTACTGATCAATGTATTTTTTCTGCGTCCAGATGCACAATTTAAATATGTTATTTTTCAAACTATCACAAGCATTTGGTCTTCATTGAACTCTATATATAAAGAACAAGAAGAAGAGGAAGAAGAAGCAGAAGAAGAAGAAG
>NW_021169251.1:0-452 GCF_002162155.2 Triticum dicoccoides
AATAATAATCTCATATACGTACCTAAATTTTCTTACTAAAAATAAACTATTTATATTAATTCAACTAGTTCAACTAAACATTTACTAAAAATAAACTAGTTATATTAATTCAATTAGTTCAACTAAGCATTTACTAAAAATAAACTAGTTCTATTAATTCAACTAGTTCAAATAATATAACTAGTTCTATTAATTCAACTAGTTCAAATAATATAACTAGTTCTATTAATTCAACTAGTTCAAATAATCTCATATACATTTCTTTTCTTACTAAAAATAAACAAGTTATAATTCATCTAACATACATTAACATTTCTAACATTCTAAAAATAATCTAGTTATATTAATTAATTCATCTAAACAATAGAAAACAGAAAATAGGTAAAAAAATATGTGTGTGTGTGTATGTGTGTACGAACATGTGTAGTGTACGTGTAGTGTGTGTGTGTGTG
>NW_021169252.1:0-2292 GCF_002162155.2 Triticum dicoccoides
GCCAACAGAGCTTGGTTGAATAAGCGAAATTCACGGAATCCCATGCCTCCATGTGCCTTTGGCCGGATCAACTTTTCCCATGCACGCCAATGTGTTTTGCATCGACCTTTTTCAGCCCCCACCAAAAGTTTCTTACCATGCGGGTTAGATCATCACAAGTTGATGCCGGTAACTTAAACACGCTCATTAAATATGTCGGGAGTGCTTGATCAATTGATTTAATTAGCACTTCTCTCCCACTCTGTGCCATCGAATCACACCACATCACAAACCTCTTTGTGATTTTTTCTTGAATGTTCTGAAACCGGCCCTTGCTCATCTGACCATTCGGAGTAGGGAGTCCGAGGTATTTCTCCTCGAAACTAATATTATGCGCCTCCAACACCCGTATGACATCCTCCTTATCACCTTGTCTGCAATGTTCACCGAATAAAATGGAGCACTTCCGGGGATTAATTAGTTGCCCTGTAGCACTAGCATAAACATCGAGTACTCCCTTGATTCGCTGCGCTTCCCCTTCTGTTGCACGAAAGAACAAAAGTGTATCATCAGCAAACAACAGGTGTGAAATACCGGGTGCTCTGGGACACACTCTCAAAGGCGAAGTATGTGCCTCTCCCGCCTCCTTCTTGAGAAATGCTGCTAGACCGTCCGCAACAAAAAGAAATATGAATGGTGAAAGAGGATCTCCCTGCCGTAGCCCTCGCGACAGTGCGAATGAATCTGAGCGGGATCCATTCATTTTTACCGTGTATCTCACCGAGGTGACACATGCCATTATCCATCTCACTCATCGATGATCAAAGCCCATCTGTTGCATCACTCGCTCCAGGAATATCCAATCCACCCTGTCGTATGCCTTGGACAAGTCTAACTTATATGCACAAAAACTTCTATCCGTATTCTTCTCATGTATGATAAAATGAGTACACTCAAATGCCATAAATGCATTATCAGTAATGAGCCCCCCGAACCCATTGACCATCATATCACAGAGAAATCTTCTGTTTTCTTTTCTCCCTGTTTTCTGTCAGATCTGTCAAGCTAGGCATCATGTCTTACTCTCCCTCCAACAATGTAGAAGAGGATGCTTGGCTGATGAAGATGAAATTGAAGAGAGAAGAACCAAAAGAAGCCTTCAAAGGGGGACAAGATCAAGGAAGCTACTGGAGATCAAGCTCCAGTTGTAGAGCAGATCCTGCCCTCGGAGGAAGAAGAAGAAGAAGATATCCTTCAACCATACTATGATTATCTCACTCCCACTGAGATTGGAGCCTTTAGGATCATTGAATTTGTGTTCAAAACAAATTTCTCACTCGTGAAAATATTTTATTGCAAGAGCACATCATTGCCTCTGGAGCATCATCCGGAGATTAGAGTATATTTTGAGCCTAAACGATAAGCTCACTACATCATCACAACCACCACCTTCTTCATCACCAAAGGAGACTTGAGTATCGGGTATGGGCACTCCTCTTGGCTTGTGCCAAGCTTGGGGGAGGTGCCCCGGTATCGTATCACCATCACGATCTTTTGCCGTTATTTATTTTAGTTTGATCCTTAGTTATCTTTTGCTTTAGTTGAATAAAAATTTAAAATTTAGTTCGATCTCTCATTGGGTGTTTTCTTAGTGATCTATCTATCCTTGTAATCGTGTGCGAGATATATAATAAAGTTTAGTTTGAGTTTTGCTTTCTTTACTTTCATGTTCAATAAAAAGAAAGGAAAATAAATGAAAAAGATCATATGCTAACCCTATGCTAAGTAATTGCATCACATAAGGAAGAGTGTAAGTAGTAAAATTTATTGGAGATTGACAAACATAGCATTGGTCAATGATGAAATTCATGAAAGAATTAATAAGGGAAGAGAATATTCGCATGCAAATATACTATCTTGGACATCTTTTATGATTATGGGCCCCCATCAAAGTATTATATGCCAAAATTGTTGACATTGGACAAGGAAGACAACGTAATGATTTATGTTTGTTCGTATTCACATAGAGGTTATATTGTCATAGATCCTTTAACATGTGGTGCTTGCCCCATATCTTTGCTAGCCACAAATTCCGCACTAAGTAGAGATACTACTTGTGCATCCAAACACACTTAAACCCAAATCTTGCTTTGAGAGTTCACCATACCTACCTATGGATTGAGTAAGATCCTTCAAGTAAGTTGTCATCGATGCAATAAGGCAATAAAAATTGCTTATAAATGTGTTAGATCATTTAGTGTAAGAGAAAATTGAGCGTTGTACGAACTAGTGATGGAAAAATAATAAAGGTGG
>NW_021169253.1:0-1830 GCF_002162155.2 Triticum dicoccoides
TTTTTCTCATGTTCTTCTCCATGATTAATTTGCCTCAGCGTGACTAATAATGTGATATAACTATTCTCAAAAAAATGTGCTACTATTACAATCCTTTTGTGACCCACAGAGATGCTCAACCGTTGTTGATGGTGGAGAAACCCGGACACGGCCGAAACGGAATCAGACTACCAATCCTATAAACAGTTGGCAGCCACCTAGAATTGCCCTTTATTTTCTTCTTTCAGCTCGGAGTGAGCCTATTTTTGTACTGAGACTATTTGGACACTTTTTTAATAAATGGATGCATGCATCTTTCTGATGTAGAGGCCGGGACCTTCCTACTTTTTAAAAAAAGATCCTAAATTGCCCTTTGAGGCCCTACATGTCGGGGGCCACCCACCCACTTCCAAAACCAAACACACACAAAAATATAGTAGGCTTGAGTTTCACCGTGGATCTGAAATCTTCCACCTCCTTTTTTGTGAAAAGGATCCCAACAACATAATGTGTATAGAGCTCCCAACAGTAGCATAAGGCGTGCGGGGATCCCAGCAGGAGAGCCGAACCCTTTCTCTGAGCATGATTGCATGCTGAGGTGCTTTTCCATACATGATTGTATGATGAGGTGACAAATTTGCATGTTAAGATAAATAAGTTAATGGGTGTAATATCTGTGACATCATCATTGTTAGATAGAAATTACATATAAAAAGAAAAAATTGCATGGATCTCTGCGTAAGATCTGACGGATAAAACATTGAGTAAGACATAATTAACTAAGTCTCAGATATTTAGCCGAGCTGATTAATTAATCAATTAAAAGAAAAAGGAAAAAAATACTAAACCAAGAGGTATATAACCAATATTTCAAAGTTTCTGTAGTGTATATATACAAAATCAGCAAATCACATGGTATATTGGCATGCTGTTGAGCAAAACCCACGGCTCAAGAGCTATGTTGATTTACTGATAGCATCATCGTAGTAGACTTAGCATTGCATGCTCAAACTGGTGTTTGTTTTCATCATCATCCTGGGATGGCGACAACTCAAAGGTGAGAGGCGAGAGTAATAGAAATCCACCGTTGGAAGTCGACGATGTAGAAGTGCATGCTCTAGCCAATGCAACCAAAAGACCGATCTGATGGAAGAGACTAGGCAGCACATTATACGTCAACACTCTCCCTCACGTGTGGCTCCCTCAGGCATAAACGTGGACCGAAAGTGGGCTGCAATTTAATTGCGCCAGCCGGGTCTTGAACTCAAGACCTCTTGGCTCCGATACCATGTAGAACTGCATGCTCTAGTCAATGCAACCAAAAAACTGATCTGATGGAAGAGACTAGGCAGCACATTATACGTCAACAGACGAGCCTTGTCTCATGCTATACCTGTGCAATACGCCAGCGCAGGCGTAGTACAATATCTCATCGTGGTCTAGCCAGCAGGCCCATGGTCTGTGAAACACAAAGCATGGTCGTCCCTCTACTATGGGGAAGCTGTAGTGCAATTCCCAGTCTGGTTGCTCGTCCTCGTCGCCCTCCGACGGTGACATGACCCAAAAGTGGATGACATTAGTTTCAGGCCGTCTACAGCTGAGGGCATGCGCGGCGAAGCACAGCCGGCCACTGAGCTCAAAGGCACCCATCGGCGGGCTCTCGAAGTGAAAACACTCGTAGTCCGGAAGTGGGTACGTGCGGCACAACTCCGTCGCCACGTCAATCACCAATATTCTTCTGGGAATCTCATTCCAGCCGTAGCCATGCTTCCAGCCATTGGTTACCACGTACAGCTTGCCGTCCATCGACACCAGCGGCGAGATTTTCGTCGGGCGACACGGAGAGAGAAA
>NW_021169254.1:0-950 GCF_002162155.2 Triticum dicoccoides
AGCATTTACAGCCGTTATGCTGTCCGAGTCATCCCAGGTTTCTAAATAGTCGGATGCATTTGCAAATCCCTTCCTCCTGTTTCCGATGTGCCTTTGGTCAGATTAATCACACAAATTAGTGAGTTGAGGTACTTTATTGCCTCGACATATATGTTGGAATAATTATTATGACCCTAGGTGTTTTAGGGAGTCACCTAGTAATCTAGCAACGTTTTGTGTTCCCAGTGTGATGATTCTGGCCTTTATTCTCGAAAGCATCCCGTGATGCCACATAGTTAGTAGGTATTCTACTCCTGGGTTTTGAACCCGAGATTCACTCTACTTACATCATGTTGATAGTGTTGCTAGTTCCTTTAGGATATTAGTAACCTTTGCGATAGTCCTTAAAGTCCGTGGTATCTTCTTCTTCCAAATACCATGAACTACTTATGGCAGAAGTTCCTCGTTGAACTGAAATATCACAACAGGATTATTGTTGATGAGTTCTCCATTATATACTGTGGCTCTGCCAGTTCTACCTTTCTGCATGGGTTATCCGGAAGAAATATGTTGAACTTCGTTCGACATGCTAAACCATGCATCCACAACTCAGAAAATTGTATGTTCCTTTGAGTTGTCCCTCTTTAGTTGTCTTCTGACCCTCGTCTATCAATTGATAGTCAAGATTATGTGTGCATTCGTTCATCGATGCCTATTACTCTTGTGGTCCGTCAAGCCATTCCATTCAGAATGACTAGGAGAAACAAACTCCAGTACCTCTTCCATATCCAGGATTGGGTCAAAGAAGTTGTGCTCCGCAGATCAAATTGCTAATCCAGCTTTTGTTCTGTTCTACCCTGGAGTATTACCATCTTTATATCGGAATTGTCATGGGAATTGCACACCATCCTATGAACTCTTGACACAGTGATACTTCTCGCCATCATTGTTTATTCCTCGGTTCCTGTGTT
>NW_021169255.1:0-1884 GCF_002162155.2 Triticum dicoccoides
GAACTATTGAAAGAATGGCACAATGGGTAAGAAGGATTTCAGACAGCTCTCCAGTTGAGGAAGGAGGGAAAACTTGATAAGATTAGAGAACTCGAATGAAAACACGACACTCCGGTTAAATGGATAAGCAAGAAAAGAACACGATCCTCACGAATCGAGATGGTGAGTGAAAAGAGCAACGTCACAATGCCTCCGAAAGAAATAATAGAAGATATGTCATTGGAATAACAGAATGGAGAAGAAAATGCCAACTTCTGCCACAAATGAGTTTGGAAAGCATCCTTGCAAAGAAGAATTGAACGGAGTTGTTGGAAAATCAACAACGAAAAGCACAAGCTTGTAGTGGGCTTATGGAAAACATCTCAAAATTATGAGGTGACAACCGGCCACTAACGGAAACAATTGCTTGCTTGAGATCAACGAAGAGATGAAAACTTCTTCCACCAAGATGATAAAGAGATAACTTGGATCATTGGCAAGCACCACAAATAGCAACATTCCCAATGGAAGGCTTTTAGGTGAAATATGACACAAGATAACTCCAACAACGAGGTTGATGGATTCAAAAATAACTCATTCTTAACAACATGTGAATCATGGAACATGAACTCAAATTATCAAGAATGACATAATACCACCTCCAAAATATGGTAGAAAGAATTGCACTCCGGATTACCATATGAAGAAAGCTTTTGCTCCTTAGGAAAGAATCTCGATGAAAACTTTGAGAAGGGAATTAAATCCTTGATGAACCATCATGTAGAACCTCCATGAAGAACTCCGGTAAACAAAAGGAATGAAAAGAAAGAGAAATTGAAAACACAAGGTGAATCCTTGCAATGATTTAGATGGATCTCCATGATAATTAGAGCTTGGAACTCCGGGAAAAAGAGAAGATGAAACAAATGAAACCGAGAATTTTAAGGGCCTCCGGAATAAAGAATTAATCACTTGGATGAATAAGAATAAGAATTATGTTATGCTTATCCTTCACCAATTAAATTGATGACAATCAACGGATTTGGCATACTACTTATTCTCGTAGAAAGGATTAAAAGAGATATATCAAAACTTGAGAAGGTCTTCAATGAACCACCGGTAGGATTGGAACAACAAATGAATTGATATGATGAACAAGGAAGAGAGATCTTGAAAGAACCACCGTAAGAATTGAAAATGATCGAAGTAGGGGTGCATCACCGGTAAGAATTAGCAAATGAACGAAGGTGCTTGAGACAAACTAGATACATGAGAACAAAGAGATCAAGAACTGATTAGAGGATATTCGATAGATGCACCGGCAAGATAGGAGAATGATAACTGACGGCTGAGAATGAATAAACCTGAATTGATGGACTCTGGATGACAAACTGAGAAGACTCTTGAATATCTCCTGATGGGTGAAAAAGATTCTCACAATCGAAAACAATTATGAGAGGATGGCAACAAGCTAGCACCATGAATCTTGAAGAGAATAGAGCAAGATTGAGAGAAAAAAATCTTCTTCGGTCTTCAAATGCTGGGAATGACGATGAGAAACACCACCAAATTGTTGAGATCTCCGGGATTAAAATTGGAAAGGTTGAACCAACGATGAAAGAATTTGAAAGATCAAGGAGAAAGGCATTTGACTGATGATAACTCATTCTTACGTCAAACTTGGAGAAGAATTTAGGATAGCTCTGGGAAAATAGAAGAGTCAGGTAAGATCCTGGGAAAAGACCTGTGGGTTAGGGCCCACTCAAAAGAACACCGTTGAAAAGATTTAAAAGAGATGTTGCACCGGTTGAATTAAATGACTTGAATGAGATACCAATCTCGAAAGAGCTTGAACGAATGCAGAGTGGAAACACGAATCTTCGAGATATCTTGAGCACTCCGAAA
>NW_021169256.1:0-1312 GCF_002162155.2 Triticum dicoccoides
AGAGCCCATAGTAGCATGTGGCTGCACACGGAAGTTTCTAGCATGAAAGATCTTATGATCCCTTTGAGCCTGGGTGGCGGTCCAAAAAAAACAGGCAAGTCCTGATAGACATCAGGTGCCTCAATCCACCCAGATGTGTGTTTAAGTTGCCACCTTAGATAAACCATTAAAATTATCAACTCACATCTGTCATGGATATCACTCACCCAATCCACGTCTACTAGCATAGCATGGCATAATAAGCAAACGTAGAAGTAACTCCCAAGGGTTTGATAATAATACAGGTAATAGGTACTACCTCATCTACTTCCCATCCCACAATTTAATTAGATCCTAATCATGCAGTGTGAGAGGATTGATCTAATGCAATAAAACATGGGTTGTAGAAAAGGTATGATCAAAGTGTGAACTTGCCTGCAATGTTGATGAAGATGATGCGCACTCAAAACTCTTGATAGATCTAATCGTCATACTCCGGTCAATCTATCGTAGGCAAGCAATAGTAACCACACAATAAGTACTCATCTAATGCACAGGGAAAAATCAAACAAGAGAACGAACCAGAAAGTTCAACTTAAGAACTCCGGTTGCAAGGAAAGAACGAGCCGAACAAACGACGAAAAACAAACGGCGGAAGAAAACAACTCGGTTCTAGCAAGTTGAATCTAGGTCAAAATTTTACTGTAGCAAAATCTTGTTCAAGTTGATTAGACGAAACGGCGGTTTCGAGATGAAACTCCAGGCGCTTGAATCACCTGATTCCGATAAACGAGCGAGAAGATAAACTAGAACGAAGATCGGATCTGAGATCGCGATCGCGGAATAAATCCGACGAGAAGAAAAAGAAGAACGGTTATACGGACAGACGTCGTTAACCGGGAAATAATCGGTGATCACGTTCGTTGAGACGAACGGTCCGAAAGAAGAACGAAAACCAATCTAGGGTTTTCGGAAAAGAGATCGAACGAAAAACCGATCTAGAACACCGGAACAGTTTAGCGAAAAATCGGAAAGAAAACGAATCGGTAGAGAAGAAAAGAATCGGAACGGTTTATAAGAAAAACCGAACCGAGGGAAAGAAGAGACGCGGCGCGGTACCTCCGGCGAACGGCGGCGACGGCGGCGTTGACGCAGGGCGGCGGCGGCGCGGTGACGCATGGCGGCGGTGGCGGTGTATGGTGGCGGTGGCGGCACTAGGGCGCGGGGTTGGGCGGCGTTGGGCGCGGCGGCGATGCACAAGGGCGGCGGCGCGGGTGAGAGGCGCGGGGTGAGGCGCGGCTTGGGTGGTGCGGCGGCGCGGCGTGGGGTGTGG
>NW_021169257.1:0-1761 GCF_002162155.2 Triticum dicoccoides
GCGGTTATGGACTTCTTGGATGCTTACATGGTACATAGACAACTTGAAGTAGATACTATAAAATGCTCAAGACAAGTGTGAGTGCTATGGATGGCCTTCTCGTAGGGAGACGGGGATGAATCCATAGTAGTGTATTGTATGGTGATTAGTGGACTCGTGTTCGTTGTTTCACCTCAAAAGTTTCTGGTAGTCGTAGAACAGGATAGCCACAGAGTCAAAGCTGGCTTGCTGCAACTAAACCCCACATTATCTCTTGATACAGATGCATGTATGATAGGATCTGATGTAAGTCTTGCTGAGTACCTTTGTACTCATGTTGCTTTATTTATGTTTTTGCAGCGGAGACTTCGGTCTTACTAGTGTTCTTGTGGACTTCGACTAGTAACTAGTACCTCAGCTACGATCTTGATTGGATGTTGTAGATAGTCAGGCTTCCAGCCTTTTTCATTTGTAGATGTCTGTACCCAGACATGTAATGCTTCCGCTTGTTGCTTGTATGCTCTGTGTGACGGGTCTTGTGACCCCTGTTTGCAATAAATGCTATGATGGCTCTTCTGAGCCTTTATCTATATAATTGTTGAGTTATGCTGTGATGCCATGCTGTACAGCACATACTTGCATGTTATGCGTACGTGTAATGTGTAGTGCTATGTGTGGGATCTGACTATCTAGTTGTTTATCTTTAGTAGCCTCTCTTACCGGGAAATGTCTCCTAGTGTTACCGCTGAGCCATGGTAGCTTGCTACTGCTCTGGAACACTTAGGCTGGCCGGCATGTGTCCTTCTTGGTTCCTGTGTCTGTCCCTTCGGGGAAATGTCACGCTTTGAGTACCGGAGTCCTGTTAGCCCGCTACAGCCCGGTTTACCGGAGTCCTGCTAGCCCAGTGCTACAGCCCGGACCCACTTGCTGATGACCGACACATTCGAAGCTGGGTCATGGATGCCTGTCCCTGTAAGTCTGTGCCACTTTGGGTTTACGACTAGTCATGTCAGCCCGGGCTCCTTATCATATGGATGCTAGCGACACTATCATATACGTGAGCCAAAAGGCGCAAACGGTCCCGGGAAAAGGTAAGACGACACCCGTGGGGATACCGTGCGTGAGGCCGCAAAGTGATATGAGGTGTTACCGGCTAGATCGATGTGACATCGAGTCGGGGTCCTGACAGCTTTGGTATCAGAGCTTGACTGCCTGTAGGATTACCAAGCCATTCTGGTCGAAGTTGAGTCTAGAAAATCTTTAGTTATGTAAGGGAATTGATTGTGGGATGGAACGTAAGGCTCTTTTTACTCCTTTACCTCATGGTCTTCTGATCTGAGTCATCCTATCTTTCCTACGGGGTTAAGGAACTAGGCTTTCTCTTCCGTCTATCAGGATCACGTGTTACTACTCCGTAGTCCCATAGGACTAGGTTGCATTCTTATGCAGGATCGTCATGTGATTGCCTATGCATCTCGACAGTTGCATCCACATGAGGAGAATTATCCTACACATGATCTAGAGCTTGCAGCCGTAGTCTATGCACTCAAGACTTGGCGACATTACCTCCTTGGTAAACGTTGCGAGATCTACACCGATCACCAGAGTCTCAAGTATATCTTCACCCAACCGGATCTGAACCTTAGGCAAAGACGTTGGTTGGAGTTGATCACAGATTATGATCTAGGGATTACCTACACCCCAGGCAAAGCCAATGTCATGGCTGATGCTCTAAGCCGTAAATCCTATTGCAACAATCTCATGTTGCAGCAAGGCCAACCA
>NW_021169258.1:0-872 GCF_002162155.2 Triticum dicoccoides
ACCACTCGACGTCATAATATCAAGTTTCTCAAAGTACAATGGTCGCACCATTCTGAGGATGAAGCAACTTGGGAAAGGGAGGATCGTCTTCGACTTGAGTATCCCGCCTTCTTTCCGGAGGAACCCAAATCTCGGGACGAGATTCTTTTGAGTGGGGGTGAGTTGTCACATCCTAGTTAGCCATGCATTAGAGTGTTGCATCATGTTTACTCTTTCATCAGAAACCTGAAATGGGGATGACAGAACCCCCAGTCCCCTCTGAATCCAATTAGGGTTTACTAAAAACTTTTTCAATGAACCTGAAATGCCCTTCTAAAATGCCCATCATTTTTGTCTTGGTTCAGAACCTCTGCCAAAAGTGGTGCACATTTTCCTAGGCCAGCTTAGGGTTTCTGAATTAAATCATAAATATTTGAATTTGGGCATTTAAAATTATATAAAATATTTAAATGCTCAAATATCTCCAAACTAAAATGTTTCATGTTGGAAATAATCCAACTATGGACCAGGAGTAGTTTGGTGATTTTAGGAGTAGCCTAAGTATTTTATTTAATTTAACAAAGTTGCAGAGGTATTAAAAAAACAGAAAACAGAAAGAAATGGAAAAAGCTTACCTGGCGCCTGCTCCCGGCCCACCTGCCGGCCCAGCCCAGCGCCGCTCCAGCGAGCTGCTTGCCGGCCAGGCAGGCAGGCAGGTGCCCGACGGCGACCGCAGCGCGCGCCACGCACCTGCTCGCCGCCTCGCCGCTCCCCGCGCCCGGTGACGTCGTGGACCGGCCTCCCTCGCTCCCCCGAACCCCCCAGACACCCCTCTCCCCTCCAGCTCCTCCCCCTCGCGCTCCCCCGCCATGACCGACGCCACCATCGCCGTG
>NW_021169259.1:0-887 GCF_002162155.2 Triticum dicoccoides
GTGTCCTCATCGTCGGCCGGGTGTTCGGCGTGCTCCTCAATGATCTCACTTAGAGGCCGTGTCGGGCGTTGCACGGGGCAACGAGATGAGGGTGGCTGGAGAGGAATGTGTCGGGGTGTGCCGCTCGAGGTCTCGCACCCCTCCGCCCCATCCTTCCTTCCCTGGCCTGGTTTGCCTCCGGCTCCATCCGTCGAGGCGCTGGCAGCTCCAGCGATGGCGGGGGCGGGCTGCTGGTGACGGGTGGGCAGACCACACATGACTCTCCAGCCCACCGCCTCGCGTTGCCCCGTGCAACGCCCCACACGGCGAGCAATAGCACACCCGTGTGTCAAGAACATGGCCGGAGGATTCGGGGCGTCTGACGGAGCTGGGGGAGAGCTGCCCGCTACAGCTATCATGTGAGCACGCGCACACGCCTGAGCTAGCATAAGTCGGTCACGCTGATAACTCTATGACGGGAGCACGCGCATGCGGTGCACCGCCTCTTGCCGGCGACAACTACCGGTCGATCCACTATCAGAATCTTGCGTATAAGCAAGAGGACCTTACCACTTTACGAACGTGACACTTTTGTTTCACATATGCACCAACAGTATTGAGAAAAGGTCACCCCACAAAATCAAGATCCTGCAAGGAACCTCCAAGATGCATTCTCGGAACTGTGCATACCCCCCGCGATAACGGGCATCTGCAGTTTTGTAGATCCCGCAAGGAACCTCCAAGATGCATTCTCGGAACTGTGCATACCCCCCCGCGATAATGGACATATGCACCAACAGTATTGAGAAAAGGTCACCCCACAAAATCAAGATCCTGCAAGGAACCTTCAAGATGCATTCTCGGAACTGTGCATACCCCCCACTGCATCTCAACGCGGGGGGTCTCTA
>NW_021169260.1:0-1276 GCF_002162155.2 Triticum dicoccoides
AAATAAAGCAGAAAAGAAAAAAAATATTTGCTATTTTTCATTCGTTTACAAAATGACCGTGAAATTGAAAATCGCTACAAAATGAACTCTGAAAATGTTGAATTTTGGCAAACTAGATGAAAAACTACTCACAAATAAATAGAAGAAAATAAATATAACAGAAAAGAAAAAACTATACAAAAAACTACGCAGAAATAAATAGAAGAAAATAAAGTAGAAAAGAAAAAAACTATAAAAAAATTGGGGCGCTGCCCTATGGGCCTGCTAGGCCATGGGCGTGCAATTACAGGCCCTAAAGGCTCAGCAGACTCACAGGGCAGCGCGCAGAAGTTAGGCCCACAAGCCTGCTATATAGAGGAGTTTAAAGAGGCAGCCGCGACTGGGTTTATAAACCAGTGCGGCTGCCCTTCGTCCGGCGAGGTGGGACTAAACTTTGTGCACTGCGGGGTGGCAATGCAAGGCCTTTAGTACCGGTTGGTGGCTCCAACCGGTACTAAAGACCACCCTTTATATATAGCACTTACGAAAATTTCAGTTACATCTCCCCACTTCGTCTACAACCTCTCTCGATCCCGTCGTCGCCGCCCGTTGCCCGTCGTCCGTTGTCGTCGCCGCTGTCCCCGCCGCCGCCCGTCGTCGTCGTCGTCTCGCGCCGCCGCCCGGAACGCCGCCGCCGACCGTCGTCGTCGCCGCGGTCCCATACGTCTCTCTCTCGCGTACCCGGCTGCGCCGCGCGCACACCCGGCCCGTACGTACGCCGCCGCCCCCGCCCCGTACGCCGGCGCCCCCGCTCGTACGTACGGGGCGGCGGCGTACGGGGCAGCACTGCAGTGTATACACAGACACATACACACATACATACACATATATACACACACATACACACACACACACATTTTTTTACTTATTTTCTGTTTTCTGTTTTTTTAGAAAAGTTAATTAGATGATCGAATGTTAGATTAATGTCGAATGTTAGATGAATTAGCTAGATAGAAAAGTTAAATATATATTAATGTCAATTGTTAGAGATGAATATAGCTAGATATTAATTAGCTAGGTATATGAGATTTGAACTAGTTAAATAATTAATACAACTAGTTTATTTTTAGTAAGAAAATTGTCGAACTAGTTTATTTAGGTATATGAGATTTGAACTAGTTGAATAATTAATATAACTAGTTTATTTTTAGTAAGAAAATTTAGGTATCTGAGATTTGATGATCTAATTAAAATATTATTTGTTAATGAGTTTTTCTGTTTATTTAATTTTTTATAT
>NW_021169261.1:0-3233 GCF_002162155.2 Triticum dicoccoides
TGCTTCACTTAGATTATTTTGAGAGTTGTTAATAGCATGGTAATTTGCTTAATGTTAATATACTTGGTATTCAAGATTTGTGAAACTTTCTTCTGAGTGCGTTGAATACTAAGATAAGTTTGATGCTTGATAATTGTTTTGAGATATAGAGGTGATAATATCAAAGCAATGCTAGTTGGGGTGATTATGAATTTAAAAAATGCTTGTGTTGAAGTTTGTGATTCCGTAGCATGCATGTATGGTGAACCGCTTTGTGATGAAGTCGGAGCACAATTTTATTGATTGATTGTCTTCCTTATGAGTGGCAGTCGGGGATGAGCGATGGTCTTTTCCTACCAATGTATCCCCCTAGGAGTATGCGTTTAATGCTTTGGTTTTTGATGACTTCTAATTTTTTGCAACAAGTGCATGAGTTCTTTTGATTAATATTGAGTCCATGGATTATACGCACTCTCACCCTTCCACCATTGCTAGCCTCTCTAATACCGCGCACTTTTCGCCGGTATCATACACCCACCATATACCTTCCTCAAAACAGCCACCATACCTACCTATCATGGCATTTCCATAGCCATTCCGAGATATATTGCCATGCAACTTTCCACCGTTCCGTTCATATGACACACATTACTTTTGTCATATAGATTTTTTGCATGAACATGTAGTTGACATTGTATTTGTGGCAAGGCCACCTTCATAATTTTCATACATGTCACTCTTGATTCATTGCATATCCCGGTACACCGCCGGAGGCATTCATATAGAGTCATATCTTGTTCTAAGTATTGAGTTGTAATTGTTGAGTGGTAAGAAAAATAAAAGTGTGATGATCATCATTATTAGAGCATTGTCCCAGTGAGGAAAGGATGATGGAGACTATGATTCCCCCATAAGTCGGGATGAGACTCCAGACTTTATGAAAAATAAAAGAGGCCAAAGAAGCCCAAATAAAAAAAAGAGGCCAAAGAAGCCCACCAAAAAAAAGAAAAAAAAGAAAAAAATATGAGAGAAAAAGAGAGAAGGGACAATGTTGTCACTTATCCTTTTTCCACACTTGTGCTTCAAAATAGCACCATGATCTTCATGATAGAGAGTCTCATATGTTGTCACTTTCATATACTAGTGAGAATTTTTCATTGTAGAACTTGGCTTGTATATTCCAATGATGGTCTTCCTCAAAAATGCCCTAGGTCTTCGTGAGCAAGCAAGTTGGATGCACACCCACTTAGTTTCTTTTGTTGAGCTTTCATATACTTATAGCTCTAGTGCATCCGTTGCATGGCAATCCCTACTCACTCACATTGATATCTATTGATGGGCATCTCCATAGCCCATTGATACGCCTAGTTGATGTGAAACTATCTTCTCCTTTTTGTCTTCTCCACAACCACCATTCTATTCCACTTATAGTGCTATGTCCATGGCTCACAATCATTTATTGCGTGAAAGTTGAAAAAAATTGAGATTTCTAAAGTATGAAACAATTGCTTGGCTCGTCATTGGGGTTGTGCATGATTAAATACTTTGTGTGATGAAGATAGAGCATAGCCAAACTATATGATTTTGTAGGGATAACTTTCTTTAACCATGCTATTTTGAGAAGACATGATTACTTTAATTTGTATGCTTGAAATATTATTACTTTTATGTTAATATGAAATTTTGTCTTGAATCTTTCGGATCTGAATATTCATGTCACAATTAAGAATATTTACATTGAAATTATGCCAAAGTATCACTCGGCATCAAAAATTCTTTTTTATCATTTACCTACTCGAGGACGAGTAGGAATTAAGCTTGGGGATGCTTGATACATCTCCAACGTATCTATAATTTTTTATTACTCCATGCTACTTTGTCTACTGTTTTGGACTATATTGGGCTTTATTTTCCACTTTTATATTATTTTTGGGACTAACCTATTAACCGGAGGCCCAGCCAAGAATTGTTGTTTTTTGCCTATTTCAGTATTTCGAAGAAACAGAATATCAAACGGAGTCCAAACGGAATAAAACCTTCGGGAACGTGATTTTCTCACCGAACGTGATCCAGGAGACTTGGACCCTACTCCAAGAAATGCCAGAGGCGGTCACGAGGGTGGAGGGCCCCCCTGGGCGCGCCCCCTGCCTTGTGGGCCCCCTGTTGCCCCACCGACGTACTCCTTCCTCCTATATATACCTACGTACCCCCGTCAGATCAGATACGGAGCCAAAAACCTAATTCCACCGCTGCAACTTTCTGTATCCGCGAGATCCCATCTTGGGGCTTGTTCCGGAGCTCCGCCGGAGAGGGCATCTACACGGAGAGCTTCTACATCAACACCATAGCCTCTCCGATGAAGTGTGAGTAGTTTACTTCAGACCTTCGGGTCCATAGTTATTAGCTAGATGTCTTCTTCTCTCTTTTTGGATCTCAATACAATGTTCTCCCCCTCTCTTGTGGAGATCTATTCGATGTAATCTTCTTTTTGCGGTGTGTTTGTTGAGACCGATGAATTGTGGGTTTATGATCCAGCTTATCTATGAACAATATTTTGATTCTTCTCTGAATTCTTTTATGTATGATTGAGTTATCTTTGCAAGTCTCTTCGAATTATCCGTTTGGTTTGGCCAACTAGATTGGTAGTTCTTGCAATGGGAGAAGTGTTTAGCTTTGGGTTCAATCTTGCGGTGTCCTTACCCAGTGACAGAAAGGGTTGCAAGGCATGTATTGTATTGTTTCCATTGAGGATAACAAGATGGGGTTTTTATCATATTGCATGAATTTGTCCCTCTACATCATGTCATCTTGCTTAAGGCGTTACTCTGTTTTTAACTTAATACTCTAGATGCATGCTGGATAGCGGTCGATGAGTGGAGTAATAGTAGTAGATGCAGAATCGTTTCGATCTACTTGTTTTGGACGTGATGCCTATATACATGATCATACCTAGATAATCTCATAATTATTTGCTTTTCTATCAATTGCTCAACAGTAATTTTTTCACCCACCGTCGAATACTTATGCTCTTGAGAGAAGCCACTAGTGAAACCTATGGCCCCCGGGTCTATTCTTATCATATCAATCTCCATTACTTTATTACTTGCTTTGTTTTTACTTTTCCTTTTACTTTTTACTTTGCATCTCTATATCAAAAATACCAAAAATATTATTTATCATCTCTATCAGATCTCACCCTTGTAAGTGACCGTGAAGGGATTGACAACCCCTAATCGCGTTGGTTGCGAGTAGCT
>NW_021169262.1:0-979 GCF_002162155.2 Triticum dicoccoides
CCGTTGGTGTTGATGGGAATCCACAACCTTGTTGCTTCCGCTATATTTTGGATTGAGGTAATAGTTTTTACGTTACTTTATACATGTGATTTACCTCTGTTATAAATCCTTCGAGTACTGTGTGTGTCAGCATACCGATCCAGGGATGACACGAAAGCACAGAGACTTGATCCATTCGGGTCGGGTCGCTACAAGATGGTATCAGAGCACATGTTGACTGTAGGACGTGACCCTAGAAAATGACAAGCCCATAGGAAAGATTTTTCTCTACAACTTCATTTTCAAAAAAGATCTTTTTACCTCTCTTCTCTTCTGAGCTTATTCAAAATTCTTTTTAGTGAGACCATACCCCTTTTCCCTTTTGACCACTCGAAGATTTGACTGATGAGACCACTCCAAGGAGACAAGATATCGGACAACTAAGACCCTTTGGAATGAAGAGGATTTTACCGTGTAAATGGAAACTACAACTGTTGAAGACTCCGAAGACTTGGAGAATTTGAAGGCTTTGAAGAATTTCTGGATTTGTATGACCTAGGAAGGCACCCCTTATGGAACTTGGCAGACTATGAAACCTGTCAATACCCGGGATCGAGGTGTATCGGAGAAGGACCGGAACATGGAGCATTAGAACTCAAAGTTTTGTCAAGAAAACTCTAAGACAGGAGATATCAATCATGAAATGAAAGCTCATGGCAGTAACATGGGCATAGACATGGCTAACGATGGTGTTATTGCCCGCCTATTCTATTGTCACCATGCGGAGTTAAGCGTGCAGATGCATGGAAAAATTGAATGGTAGAACGCTGATGGAGCATCTATCTGCAAACGTTGGAGTGTTAACCTTAGCTGGTGTATTCACCAGGATCTGGAGTGTTACATCAGGAAGTTAAGATGGACCTACAAGAAGCAATATTTGACAATAAGGCAATTGGTGAAGAACTCAGGACCCAGAAGCTGAAAGTAGACAAGATGAAGG
>NW_021169263.1:0-2534 GCF_002162155.2 Triticum dicoccoides
CCTAGCCCGTATGACTATGGTAATGAGTATATATCATTTCCGGACAAACCCCTCCAGTTTATATAGACACCGGGGGAAATCTAGGGTTACATAGAGTCGGTTACATAAGAAGGAATCTTCATAGTCGGTCGCCAAGCTTGCCTCCCACACCAAGGAGAGTCCAATCCGGACACAGGTACAGTCTTCGGCCTTCATGTCTTCATAGCCCATCAGTCCGACCCATGGATAACAGTCGGATGCATGAGGACCCCTTAGTCCAGGACTCCCTAAGTAGCCCCTGAACCAGTCTTCAATAGCGAGGTGTTCGGCATACAAATTGTCTTCGGCATTGCAAGGCGGGTTCCTCCTTTAATGATCTCCATGTGATGTATTCGGCCATCAGTTCAATGTTGCTCCCCTCGGCTTCTGCGCGTTGAATAACTTCGCCTTCCATGTGTTGAGTGAAGGTGGAAGGTCAGGGTATTTTTGTAGATAACACCCTGTCCATGCAAGGAAGAGCGCCTATTAAAGAGATTTGGATCCTAGATCCATTCGGCGGCACGCACAGGAAATCCCCGGAAACTGCTTAAGAGAAATCATTCCAGTATGGCTAGTGCCCCCAGCTCCTCCACCTGTTTCGGCCCAGAGAAAGGCGAGTGGGAGAGGTGTTAAGTGTCCCACAGTCAATTGACGAAGTTGCAGACGCAGGGATTTCTTCCCCCCGCAGATCTAGTTCCTGGTTGAGTGGGGCTAGGTTCCTTCAACGTTGAGACTCAGGCAGAGGACTTTCCCAATCCATCTGGGGGAGAGCGAGTATGTTTCGTCCCCTACTTGCTAAGGGGCGTTGGATTTCCCATTCATCCGTTCCTCCGAGGGCTTTTGGAATATTATGGCCTCCAGCTGCACAACTTCACCCCTTCCTCCATTCTGCACATTGCGGGTTACATCGCCTTATGTGAATTATTCCTGGGTATCGAGGCTCATTTTGAGATGTGGAGGAAGTTGTTCTGTTTTGTCCTGCGTAATCACGAGGGGTCAATATTTGAAGTAGGTGGAGCCGAAGTATGGCGTATCGCCGATACCGGATATCTGTCCGGCACACCAAGGAAGGCACCCGAAGAATGGCCTTCTAAATGGTTCTATATCGAGGACGTCGCGCTTCCTGACCCAGTTCGAAAGGGTCTTCCTGAATTTGCAAGCGTTCCGCTGAAGAAATGCCAAAGTTGGCATCCCCGAAGTCTTGAAGAGGATGACAACGCGGAAGTTCACCGGCATATGAGCACGATAAAGATGCTCGCTCAGTCCGGACTCACAATAATCGAGGTAATGGCGATCTCCATAGTCTGAGGGGTACAACCGCTACAATACAGAGGGCTGCCCATGTGGCACTACAATGGATAGGATGACACCTCCCGATATGGCCGGAAGGGTCCGAATACCCCCGCCGCTCTGGCCAAAATATTGGCCGAGCTATTTAAAGGGGAGGAAGAGGAGTTTCTCCACATTAAGCACAGATATGGGTATTCTATGTATGATCCTCCCAGTTGGGTAAGCCTCAACCCCTCTATTCCACTCATTCCACTTCCGGATTACTTTTGGTAAATTTCAAGTCTGTTTGTTATGACAGCACTGGCAGAAGGTCACCGAAGGACTTCATAGTCCCGCCCCATAGCCGGAGATCCAAAACCCAGAGTTAGATCCTGGGTTGAAGAGGATCCGGATATATTCGTGGTGCTTGCCGAGGGAGTGTTTTACCAGACAAGCTATGATGGCACAGAAGTGGCCATCACCGCCGACTACCCTGGCCTTCTTCCTGCTTCACATGTAAGAAACATCCTCTCTAAAAGAGTGCTCTTATTCTGCCTCACCCACCGCACTATATCGTGCTTCATAGGGGAGACATTCGGCGATTTCGAAGATATCGGCTCCTGCGCTGGGCAAGCCTTCGAAGAGGAAGGCGGGTGAAGACACAGCCATGCCTTCATCGAGGAGGTACAGATAAACATGTTTTTCAGCAGTCGCATCCGACTGTGACTCGTGTGTTTGTTTGGTTACAGGAAGAAGGTTCGCCGAACTGTGTCCAGGGACCCAGTCGGTGGTGTTTCCGACAACCGGGATTTAGATCCAATCGGGGAGACTGGGGCTGGTGCAGGAACAGCACCGGACTGCCCTTTGGCCGAGGGTTCGGAAAATATGTACGTACCAACTCAGAGGTAGAGAGTGCCATGAACCATCGGTGCTGCAGGACTGTCTTGCGAGACCCCAAGTTCTCGGAGGAGGCTTTTAATGCCTTTAGCTCGGGCGACACGTACATCCAAGCTGCTCGAGATGGGCTTAGAAGAGCCACGAAGCAATATCTGACGGATATGCAGGTAAGTTTTCTTTGTCAAAAAAGGATAACCATATGCCTGTAGCCCCGAGACTGAAAGCAGTTGGCACAACTGATTTAAGAATCATTGTACGACCAGGTCCTTATAGAGAAGAATTCCTTGTTAGCCCAGGAGCTGGAGCAGTGCCGAGCGCAGCTAAATGCTGCTACCGCCGAACTAGAAAAC
>NW_021169264.1:0-1319 GCF_002162155.2 Triticum dicoccoides
CCTCCTAGCAGCATTTACACTTGGGAAGATCTGTCCCGAGTGTTCGTCAGAACGTTCGAAGGGACTTGCAAGCGACCAGCGGGATTGACAGAGTTGCAAGTCTGCATGCAGAAAACCAATGAGACTCTCAGAGAGTATATTCAGAGGTGGATCACTTTGCACCACACTGTGGAAAATGTCTCTGACCATCAGGCAGTATGCGCCTTCAAAGATGGTGTCAAGAACAGAGAACTGAGTTTGAAATTTGGTCGAACCGGTGACATGACCTTGAGTCGGATGATGGAGATTGCTACCAAGTACGCCAACGGCGAAGAAGAAGACCGACTCCGAAGCGGCAAGCACAAGCCGAGTCAGTCGGAAAAAGGAAACACCAGTCGGAAACAGAAGCGGAAGGCTGAACCGGCAGCTCCTGGAGAGGCTCTGGCCGTGACTCAAGGAAAGTTTAAGGGGAAACCAAAAGGATCCTGGAACCCCAAGAAGGTAAAGGATAAAGAAGGGAACGACGTGATGGATATTCCGTGTCATATTCACACGAAGAAAGATGAAGAGGGGAATATCATTTACCCAAAGCACACCACTCGCCAATGTCGACTCCTGATCCAACAGTTTCAGGGAAAACAGTCTAAGGACAAGGAGAAGGAGCCGGACAAGGCCGAAGACAAAGAGGACAGTGAGGGAGGATATCCGCATATCAACTCCACTCTGATGATCTTCGCAGATGTGGAAAGCAGAAGTCGACTGAAAGTGATTAACCGAGAGGTTAACATGGTTGCCCCAGCAAAGGCAAATTATCTGAAGTGGTCTCAAACACCCATCACATTCGACCAATCTGATCACCCGACTCATATTGCCACCCCTGGGAGGCAAGCTTTGGTGGTCGATCCAGTTGTCGAAGGCACTCGACTGACAAAGGTGCTGATGGACGGTGGAAGTGGGCTGAATCTGTTATATGCAGACACGTTGAAAGGTATGGGCATTCCGATGTCCCGACTGAGCACTAGTAACATGAGCTTCCATGGAGTTATACCAGGGAAGAAGGCCGAGTCGCTCGGCCAGATAGCTTTGGACGTAGTGTTTGGCGATTCAAAGCATTTTCGCAAAGAAAAGTTGACGTTTGAGGTCGTGGATTTTCAAAGTGCATATCATGCCATTTTGGGGAGACCAGCCTATGCACGGTTCATGGCTCGACCATGTTACGTGTACCTCAAATTGAAGATGCCCGGTCCCAAAGGTGTGATCACTGTCACCGGTGATAGGAAAAAGGCAGAGGAGTGCTTTCAGAAGGGCTCCAAAATTGCCGATTCCCAAGTGACAGCGGT
>NW_021169265.1:0-1629 GCF_002162155.2 Triticum dicoccoides
TTGTTCACTTAATGGTGGAAATCCATCTTTTGGAAATCTCGATGGATTATCGCTGAGCCCATCAGCCACCTCCTCCTCTCCTTGGTTTAATGATGAACTATTGTTTCAGGAACCTACTCCCATAGTTCATTTCCTGAGAATCCTGAAATGTCATTTCGTCTATTTGCGTTGCACCTTTTCTTCTCAGGTATCCTAAGTCTGAGGTATCGTGACACCATTCGGATCTGAATCTCGGTCAGATATGATGGTTGGGACAACTTTCCGAGAGTTATGATGTTGATCCTTTGGTAACCCGGTAACCTGATGTCATGCCTAGCACCCCCCCGGCTGGAGGACCTATGATTATAGATTCCTTTTCAGCAAGGTTATCCGTTCATCCATGAGGAAATTGTAAGACTTAATCTACAAGTTATTCCTGATGGATCCTTCGTGTTTCCAAAGTCTGATCTTCACCTGAAGACCATGTCAATGCTATCTCGAAGCATGTCAATGGTACTCCGATTTTCAATAGGAACATTTGAAGCACGATGCTAAATTTTATTTATCATTTATCCTAACACCGTTGTATGGGTAATGTCATGAAAATTCTCCCCCGTACCTAAAGAGTTTTCTACATTATATCCTGCCACGGATATCATGCTCTGCTTGTCTTTGGGAAGGATATATCCCTGAATTATGTGTTTAAACATGTTTTCCTTTCCATTGTTCTGTTTAATATGATAATCATATTTTACTTTCCATTGGTTGTTTGAACCTTTCTTGTGATCTATATGATCTAAGCAGCAATATTCTGCTGCTTATGTAAACTCCTCGGTGTACAATTCTGTCAGAAAGACCCTGTTATTTTGGTGAGGACATTCCGGTAACCACCGATGGACGAGAACTTTGCCTATTGGTCCGCCTCGTTTCAACGAGCAGGAAAATGGTTCTCTTCGTCCCTCGCCCTTGGTACCAACGTTGTTGCCGACATAACTAACATGGTACTCCCTGACATGCCTTACTATCATGACCGTGCAAGATGTCACTGCTCCAAAAAAAAAACCCACATGGTGGGCCCATAACCCACAGTTCCACAGGATCGAAACCTGACTCTCCTGTACACCCCCTGTTTCCAAAGTTATTCCTCCCGCGTGGACTCGTATGTAATTCATGAGCCACCTTCCGATGAGATCGTCAATTCTGGCATCAGACACAATAATTATTCCGTGGTTTTAAAACCACTTTCACCTTCTGACTAGGCATTGAACGATTGCCTGGCTGCCTGAAACTTCTTATTGTACCTTCCAACTTTACTCTCGATGTGTTTATTTGTTCAACTCGAGAGGTACTCATATGCTCATTCATGGGTTAATCCCAGATCATTACCCTTAAACATACTATCGTTGCCAATATGCCTCGTTACCTATTCGTAAATACGATGAAGATCCCGAAGAAAGGATGCCGACTTCATCATGATGACCTAAAGCGGAGAAATGAAGACATCAATGTATTGGACCGATCTCTTCGAGAAGAGCAAGCCAGAATGAGAAGACCAGCTAGATTCGTTACCAAACCTTCCCCCCTTTCACTACCTCTTAAATCTCGGGACGAGATTTCTTGTAGTGGAGGAGAATTGTGACGCCCGGGTAA
>NW_021169266.1:0-2211 GCF_002162155.2 Triticum dicoccoides
GCGTGCTTATGTCGCGGAAGCCGGTGTAAGTGAAGAAGTCACCGGTGATGTTCGTCGGGTTGATGCTTGCTGGGACGACGAAGTCGGCCAGGATGTCTGGGTCGCCGGCAAAGACGGCTAGCGGGGCCGAGAGTGCCAGCAGCACCAACAACAAGGGGTAGGAGTTGGATGCCATTGAATCGGTGTCGTGAAGCTTCTTGATGATGTTTGGGTGCTAGCTTAGGGAGGATATATATACAGAATGCTATGGAGCTTTGCTCTTGTCATGGAGGTGGTGACCGGTGAGGACTCGCAATTTATAATTAAACAGCTTACCTTGTTGGGGAGGGATTGCCGGAGAAACCAAGAGTGTTTTTTTGTTTGTCTTTGTGCCTGCTGGCATACCTTGTTGCATAGAGACTAACTATTGCTGGCAAATATTAAGCCTGCTTTTGGATGCATATGTGCATCAAATAAATTGCCTATCCCGAATTCGACAGGTTTCTTGGTAAAGATGACAAAACATGATTTCCTGATATGATCATAAAAAAAGACTCCTGTCTAGGCTATCCATTTCATTCCTCAAACGTCAGCCATCAGCAAAGTTGTAGCCGATGTTGAGTGGTATGGGTCAATGGGTGTGCACTATGCAGCAATGCATGTCCTGTGGAACTGTTGCATTGTCAACAGGTTGAGAAAGAGCGGAGGGCCTGGTGAAGCCAAACCACTCCGAAAAATAGATAACTGTCTGTGAGTGCTCTGTTCTTTCTTCAGTTAACTGTCTGTTATTTTCCCCTTCGAGTTTGATCTGCTCCGGCGAGCAGAGTGGGTTTTCGGTGAGTCCACCCAGTCAAAGGGAGATGAATGAGACCCTAAAGCTTGAAATCTCCACATTGGAGGAGGGGAAAAGATCAAACACCTTGAAACTAATAAGGGGCAATCCACATCTCTCATTAACTATTAGCCTGGATTGCAGTCTTTGATGGCAGCTGTAATGGTGCAACTTCTGCGACATAAGCAGTAATTGGTGCATCTTATATGACACGCCCCTCCGGACCAGCTGATGGATGGTAGCATAATCTCATAGACTTAATGGCTTATTTTAATCTATTAATGCCTAACTTCTTATTAGCTAGAGTATCTCAGTAATCACGCCCTTTTACTTCTTTTGGTTTGCAGCTAGGCATTCAGTTAGTGGTATGTTCGACAGTGATTATCCAGTTCTGAATTGATTGAACAGCGGATCAGATTCACCTTTTGTTTGGGATTTACGCAGGTTGCAATGTCAGGGGTAAAAATAAATATATGGCGTGCATCATTTTGTTTCTTTAAACAGTTTCGTTACATGTATTTTTTTTTCTAGTACAGTGCAATGAGCGTTCAGTATTCTGATGATACATGTGTTCAGTCTCAAAATGTAAGTGTGAGATTGGGTGGAAGCAAGGTGTATCTGATGCATGAATGCTGAAAACGTTTATATCTGAAGCAAGGTTATATGTTTTATCTATTGAAATCATTTTCTTTGTACTTTGTGACCTACTAGCTGAGTAATGTTAATGTCTTCAATTTTTTTTTTTTTTTTTAACGAAACGCTGTCGGAGCAGCTTTTCTTTTTCATTTATAAGAGGAAAGGTGTTACAAGTATGTGGTCGGAGCAGGCCGCTATACATCAACTATGCCAACAGCCGGCAACCCAGCAACATATATCAGCACATAATTCAGTCTGGCTCTCGAGGTCTGTCCAAAAACAGCTGAAACCTATGACGCCCAGCCTGGTTCCATATCCTAAATTCATCAATCATCAAGTTGAAGACCGCACTGACGGTGGACGCCTTGCTTTGGAAAATCCGGGCATTCCTCTCGCACCACGTGAACCACCAGATTGCCACTACCAGACCGCCCCAGCCCTTTGAGTTGGTCAGGTTAGCGTTCACCACGTTGGACTCCCACCAGTCAGCAAGGCTGGTTGTCGCCGCCGTCGGCGCAAGAGTGGTGGGGAGGTTGCAGCGGTTGAGCATCAGACTCCATAGAGCTTGGGTGTAGGAGCAGCGTGCTAGGAGGTGATCAACACACTCGTCCGCCGCCCGGCAGAGAGAACAAATTGGGTCGTGCGGCCATCCTCTTTTCTGCAGGTTATCCGCTGTAAGACATTTTCCTAGGATCGCAAGCCAAGCGAAAATTCTGCATTTTAGCGGAGCATCAGCCGCCCATATGTGTCGCTGACCGGCGAGG
>NW_021169267.1:0-617 GCF_002162155.2 Triticum dicoccoides
CCCTCGATGCCCGGACCAAGCCACGCAGCTGCCCTGCACCGCTCTCACTCTCCCTCGCCCTCCTCCTCTCCCCCTGCTCTCTCTCCCTCTCACCCGAGAACCGCCGCCGCCGCCGACGGGCATCACCGTAGCCACCGCCTCTCCCTCGCCTCCCCGTCGTCCCCAGGAGCTCCGCCTCGTCGCCAGCTACCTCCTCGCTGAGCCACGCAAGCCGGAGTGCCCCGTGGAGCCGTCGCCGTCGCCAAATTCGACTCCGGCCGCCGTGGACCCTCGCCGGCGATTCGGGAGCTACCGGGCATCCCCGACCTCGCCCTCGCGCTCGCTGGTTCCGCGGTGAGCCCCCGCACCGAACCCCCTCCTCCCCGTGTCCGTTTGCGCCGTCTAGGCCTTAGCTCCGCCATGGCCGAAGCTCGCCTCCGCTCGAGCTTGTCGCCGGCGTCGCTCCGGCGACCTTTTGGCCACGCCAGTGCACCTAGCACTCTCGCCGCACCTCGTAGTGCCCCGCTAGCGCTTTAGTTCGCGCGTTTGCACGCTGCAGCCGCGTCCCCGAACACAGCCGAGCTCCGGCCGCCGCCGCAAGCTTGCTCCGGCGAGCTCCGGCGCCCCCGCAGCCCCCC
>NW_021169268.1:0-1344 GCF_002162155.2 Triticum dicoccoides
CTCCCCCTGCTCTCTCTCACTCTCCCCCGGCTCTCCTCTCCTCTCCCTCGCTCTCTCTCTCTCACGGCCGAACACCACCGTCGCCGCCGTTCGCCATAGCCATCGTCTCCGGCCACCCCTCGCTCCCCCGACTAGCTCGGAAGCTCCGCCTCGACTCCCTCTTCCTCCCCACCGCTCCACGGGTCCCCGGAAGCCCTGCATCGCCGCCACGTCGCTGTTCCCCTCTTCGGGCTCCGACCGTCGTCGCCGTCGAATTCACCGTCACCAGCGCGTCCCCGAGCCCGCTAACCATCCCTGCAGCTCCGCGGTGAGCCCCCGGATCGTTTCCCCCTTCTTCCCTGGTCTCTTTCGACTTCTAGGCCCTAGCCCCACCTCGGCCGAGAGCTCCACGCCGCCGGCGATGTCGCCGTCGTGGCCACGGTCGCCGTAGCGCCCAACCGAGCACACCATCGTGCTCCCCACCTCACCAGGAGCACGCAGCACGCACCAACGCCTCCCCAAACCCCCTGCAACACTGATCCCGACCGCACCCGAACTCCGGCCGCCGCAGCCGAGCTCGCTGCCGTCAACTCCGGCCACCCCGAGCCCAACCACCACCACCAATAGTCGCGGCTCAACCTCAGCAACACGTAGATGCCTTCCGCCGTCCATTTGGTTGCCGGAATGGCAAAAAGCACTTTCGCCGCCGTCTCGGGCCTCGCCGGCGTCATGTCGCCGGTGGGGTTTGACTTGTCCGACCTGGGGTTTGACCCCCCAGGGTCACTGACGCGTGGGCCCTGTCGGCCAGGTGGTTAGGTTAGCGCTAACTACTGTTAGTCAACCCCCCCTGACACTGACAGTGGGCCCCAGCGCCACTAACCCCTAATTAGGATTAATTTAATCCTGTTTAACCCCCCCTGTCACTGACGTGTGGGCCCCACACGTTAGGTTTGACCTCAGCCAGCCACAGTTGACCACTGACGTCATGCTGACGTCATGCTGACGCAATAATTATATTTCTGGAATTAAATTAAATCAGGAAATTCCAGAATATTATTTAAACTTCAAAAATTCATAACTTTTATTCTGTAACTCCAAATTAGACAAATTATATATGAAAAATGATCAGAAAAATCCAATCTATCCATCTGTACTATTTTCATGCATGATCAAACAAGTTAAATTGATGTTTTAAGCAGAACAAGAAAAGGCACTTTAAAAGGCCATATTTGAATTTGAAATTTGAATCCTTGATTCAAATTTGTTCAAACACCCCTGGTTTTAGTTGCATTAGCCCAACACACTCATATTGCCATGTTTCATGCATGCATCATATTGTTGCATACTGTTTGGTAATGTTTGTGA
>NW_021169269.1:0-6056 GCF_002162155.2 Triticum dicoccoides
CTAATCCAATGTCCCACCCTTTCTAAGGTTGCCTCGGGCCTCCTTTTATAGGTTAAGGAATCACCATAGTGGCAAATCAGTCAATATGCACTCATAAGATAGCAAACAGTGCTATCATACCTAACTTTGTAGGCTGATAGAGCGCATTAAATGCGCCGCTCAACGTCACATTGTTGCTTGCCCGGCGAGCCTTGATGGGCCGTTTTGCCAGCTTCATGCGTGCTCGTATGACACGTCGTAGGACGGGTGTCGTCTGTAGGTATTTCCAGTAGAAAGATGTTGCCATGTGGCGAATGGCTGCCACTTAGTCACTTTGCGGCTTGACACCGCACTGATCGATGACGTGCGTCGTGGTGAAGTGGCTTAGTGAGGTGGCTACGTCTCCATGAGTCCGGCTGGCCCTGCCGGGAGGAGTCTTGGAGGTCTTTTTCCGGGGGTAACCCCGTCCTTGCCGGGCTCACCTGCCCGGCAAGGGAGGTTTTTCTCCTGATGGTTACTTATTTCTCTGGCTTGGTCTTGGTCCTCTTGATCGCATGTTGGCCTTCTGAGGATCCTGGTCTTTCGTATCTTGATTCATAATCTTGTACTCGTGTCTGTGTCTTCACTATCCATGCACGAATCAAGGGAAAATATATGCCCCTCTTCATTTTCCACGACAAAAGATTTCCTATCTGGCCACGGATCCGCACTCAAGCTTGGCCCATAATGGCCCATCAGTCCTGCCCACACGTAATAAGCCGACGGCCCAAGGACCCCTTAACCCAGGACTCCCTCAGTAGCCCCAGGACTAGCATCCAACGATAGGGCTTGTGTCCGGCATTCACACACCTCATGGTCTTGGGCTTGCGAGGCGAGTTCTTCATCTTGTCCTATTAGAGCTCATACCTTACTTAGCCTCGAAGGCCAACGTGGTGTTTGGAATCCGAAGCGTCTACCTTACTTAGCCTCGAAGGCCAACGTGCTCAAGTGTGAATAGTTCCCACGCCTGACTGCTTTAAGCGAAGGGTCACGGCCGGTCATAACGCCGAACGGCTAGCAATTCTTGATGCACGGCTCGAGGCCACCACTCCATTGGCACGTCTCATCAAAGCAGAGATCATGCCCTGTTTTTAGGGGATATGATCAATGATTTTGATTCCCCACCCGCGCATCGGGAAGTGGAGAAGCCTATGGTGTGAAAAGGGGAACGCTTGGCTCCTCCGCGACATATTAAGAGGGGAACAGCTATACTTAACGTCTTACACCTTCTTCCTCTTGCCGCTGTTACCCTTACAGCTCCACCCTAGCCACAGCCATGGCCGGATCCGGTGCAAATGGCAAGTGGGACGCCTTCATCGTCACCAATGATGACATCGTGGAGTTGAAGCGGGTCGGGTACTTGTCGGCCGACATCCCCCATCGGGCCCCCGAGGGCCAGATCATCCCCATGCCCCAGCCGGGTGAGAGGATAGTATTCCTTCCCCATTTTATCCGGGGCTAGGATTTTGTCTGCACCCCTTTGCGAGGGGGCTGATGTTCTTCTACGGGCTAGATTTCCATGATCTAGCCCCCAACTCCATCCTCCACATTTCGGCCTTCATCATTGTCCGCGAGGCCCCCTGCGGGTCCAGCCGCACTTCGGCCTCTAGCTAAAAGTGTTCAACGTCAAGCCGAAGGTGGTCAGCGGCGCCCAGGCTGACTGTTGCGGAGCCATGATCAGTAAGCTGACCCGAGTCCAATGGCCGGATGGTCGGTTTACTGACATAGTCAAGGTGTGAAAGAAGGAATGGTTCTACATTATAGAACCGAGGGATGCGGCCTGGACGGCTGCTCCTGAATTCATATCCGCCCCCAGTGAGATTAACCTCGTGGACCAAAAAGGGTCCTAACTGGGGGTCCGCCGTGAGGTGAAGATGCCGCAGAAGTGCGTCGTCAACGTGATGGAGACCGGCACCAAGATGACCAATGTAGTCCAAATAATGCTCAGGCGTCGGCTCCTTCCTTACCAGCTAAGGGCTAGTCCAATGTGGACTTAAAAGTCTGACGATCCGGCCACCGTGCAGTACCTCTTCGGGACAACCACAACAAGGTGTGGGGTCAGCTGTTCTAGCCCAGGAGGACTGACTGGCCAAGAATGAAGACATTGGCCTCGATGCCGCAAACCCCTCGAAGAAGATAATTGACCCCTTGCCCGGTACATATTCGGGAGGTCATACTACACAAAATCCGGTCTAAACATTTGTTTGTGGTCTTTTACAGGGCTGGGTCGAGAAGTCTGAGAAGATCGGCAGCCCGCTCCACTACCCGAAGGGCCCCGATCGGCCCAATGGGAGGAGCTGCTGGTCGCGGCTCCTTGCAAGGCGCTAGAAAAGAAGGGGAAGAAGAAGGATTTACCGGAGGCCAGAGAAGGCCTCCGCCGAAGAGGTCGTCCGGACACCAAGTCCAGAGACACTGCCACCCCATCTGCCCAAGATGGGGATGAGGACGAGGACGAGGAAGAGAGCGCCTCCTCCCACTCCAAGAAGAGGACGTCGTCCCAGGATGTCGAGGAGGAGTAGCCTCCTCGGGCCCAAATGAAGCAGTGCAGGCCCAAGCTGATCTTGCCCGATAGTTCGGACTTTGATGAGGAGTCTGTCGCATCCAAAAAGGTTCCACAAAGAGAACCCAGGGTCAAGCCCACCGCCATGAGGTGCGAATCTCGACATCTTATGCTTACTTCATTTTATCAGTTTTTTACTAACGGGAACTGACTGTGTGACACCACAACCCATTGTGCGGCCATCCCACTGAGAAGACCTCGGAGGGGACCTCTCTGCCCGCCGAATTGGCGGACAGTGATCCACGTTGCGCTCCGCGCCTCCCCTGCTCCCCAAAGAGATTGGGGAAGTGTTGTCTCGAAGGACCCTTCCCCGTCTGAAAACAGGGGAGGGGGGCGATGCATTCATGGCCCAATCTGATGCCTCAGTCACCGAAGACCAGGAGGGTTGATATGTCCATTTTGCATCATGCTTTTATATCGATATTTATTGCATTATGGGCTGTTATTACACATTACGTCACAATACTTATGCCTATTCTCTCTTATTTTACAAGGTTTACATAAAGAGGGAGAATGCCGACAGCTGGGATTCTGGGATGGAAAAGGAGCAAATATTAGAGACCTATTCTGCATAGCTCGAAAAGTCCTCAAACTTCATGGAAGTCATTTTCAGAATATATAAATAATACTGAGCGCAAGTAGTTCTGAAGGAGGACCACACCCTGCCCACGAGGGTGGGGCGCGCCCTACCCCCTGGGCGCACCACCTGCCTCGTGGGCCCCCTGGTGGCCCTTCGATGCCCATCTTCTGCTATATGGGGTCTTTCGATGAGGAAAAAAATCATAAGGCAGCTTTCGGGACGAGACTCCGCCGCCACGAGGCGGAACCTTGGCAGAATCAATCTAGGGCTCCGGCGGAGCTGTTCTGCCAGTGAAACTTCCCTTCGAGAGGGGGAAATCATCGCCATCGTCATCACCAATGCTCCTCTCATCGGGAGAGGGCAATCTCCATCAACATCTTCACCAGCACCCAAGCACCGGTCCACCCACATACCAAATTATCAAAGTACCGAAAGCGAATCATATGATCGTGATGAAACCTAGCTTGACGATAATTCCCATGTGTCCTCAGGAGCGCTTTTCTCTATATAAGAATTTGTCCAGGCTTGTCCTTTGCTACAAAAAGGATTGGGCCACCTTGCTGCACTTTATTTACTTTTGTTACTTGTTGCTCGTTGCTATTTATCTTATCACAAAACTATCTGTTACCTATAATTTCAGTGCTTGCAGAGAATACCTTGCTGAAAACCGCTTATCATTTCCTTCTGCTCCTTGTTGGGTTCGACACTCTTACTTATCGGAAGGACTAAGATAGATCCCCTATCCTTGTGGGTCATCAAGGGTGCGTGTCTCTTGGCTAACGCGGGAGGAGAGTCCGGGCCGCCCGGACACTCCCAGCTGGCCGCACTTGAGCCCCCATGGCCTTCACATGTGTCGGTCCAACCTTCCGAAGGGGAAGGGGTTGAGGTCCCGCAGCCTGTGCCGGACACCAACAACCAGGCGGCGACGGGCTGGCCAGACATGATGAAGGAGTTGGTGAACAACTCAATAATCATCGATGGGCACTGTGCCCTTATGGGTGCGGTTTTGTAGGGTGTTTGGTCTGTCCATACCAGACTGAACGATGCCTTCTAAAGCCTGCTGACAGGCTTTGAGGTGAGTCAAGTAATGTCCTTTCCCCGCAAAACGGATTTAACTTGCCTAATCAAAGTTTGAGCAAGACGTATATATAACAGCCCCCAAGACTCTGTAAGGATTGCAAAAACCTTACAGAGGGTCAAATATCAGTAGGCCAGCTTTCGAAGTGTCGTGATTGATTTGATATCGCAGGAATCATCCCTGGCCACAGATGCTAGTGCTGTTTCCCTGGAGGAGATGGATCAGAAGCTTAAACGCTCCAATGAAGAACTTGACCTCGTCAACGAACGACTTGACGAGGGACAAGATAAGCTCTTGTCGAAGTACATAGTTAACACTGCCGGATACTTATGTTTTGGATTGTATGCTGAGCATATAGTGTTTGGTGAGTGCAGCTGCTATCATGGAGGTTGAGGGCCTGAAGGCGGTGCTGAAAAAGGCCGAGGCCAAGGTGGCCGAAAAGAAAGCGGCTGCTGAAAAGGTGGTGGCTGAACTTGAGAAGGCGCGGACCGCCGGCGAAAAGCACGAGGACCGAGTGGCCTAAGTGTAGGTGCAGCTCAAGGATGCCATCACGAAATGTGAGGCCCTTGAGCAAAAGCAAAAAGAGCAGTCCTCCAAGCTATCCAAGGCGGACAAAGAGCTCCAGGAGGCCAGGACGGAGGTGCGGGGTGTCCGAGAGGAGCTCCGCCAAGTGGGGAAAATCACAGATGGTAAGAAGTATTTACTATAGAGTGTTTTTGGCGGCAAAAGGTTCGCCTTGCTGATGCGGCTCTAGCGCTCCGCAGGCGTTTTCACTGAGCTTCCGAAGAGTGCGGCTGCTGCGGCGGAACACTATGCTACACGGGAGGAGGACTCCGAACGACGGCTTTTCTGGTCGTAGTTCCAGGTGCCTGAGCACCCTCCCCTCCTCACCAACCAGATGAAGTAGTTGATGGAGCTGCATCAGATGGCCGAGCTAGCCCTGAAGGATCTTTGTGTCCGGCTGTGGCCTACAGAGCCTATTCCAGACAGCTACTTCGGCCTGGATACCGTGAAGCGTTCTACGTGCCTTGAAGGAGCAAGGCTGGCCTTTGCGAAGACCATGGTTCATTAGCCTAAGATCAAGCTGATGTACATGGCCACTGGACCCCCACCGGTTGGAAAGGAGCATCGCGGTGCCAAACTATATTTCACACAAGTTATGGATGGTGTTGGGGCGATAGAGGGTCAATGTTCCAAAGATGTAGTCATTGAGTGATTGTATGAAGTTGTCAATTGAACCTTTAACTTTATAATGTGGCTCATGTAAATTCTATGGTGTTTTTATTTTGAATTATGTACATCCGTTTATTATTCTGAAAGTGACCAGTCATTGGTTTCAGCCCCCAAGTGAATGGTACGAGGGGTGTTTCGTCTCTGCGCTATTACCCTTAGCCGATGTCTTGGTGCCTGAAGGTGGTAGTGCAAGAGAGAGACTAGGAAATTAGACTATGCAGGACTATGCGGCTTTATTGCTTTCACTTAGCCATAGGAGTGACGGTGGGAGCTAATGACTAGCCCCTAGTGTTTTGTGATATACATGGGAGCCGAGGCATACCTTTGTAATTACATGGTTTGTGCAAGGATGAACCCTAAGTATGACACGGATAAATCGTTAGTAATTTCTTAGTTTAACACTTGTCATCGGATCGTTGACCAGTTCTCGCTTACTATGACGGTTAGTTTTCGGCTTTCTCCCCTGAGGTGCTTTGTTGGACTAGCCAGAAGTACAATCGCAGGGGTTCTCCCTTTACCTTGTTAGCCGTACGTGCAGAACGTAAGAAGGCAAGCACAGGAGCCGGGCAACCGAACTATTGATACAA
>NW_021169270.1:0-1113 GCF_002162155.2 Triticum dicoccoides
AAGTCAAGTTGTGAAAGCATAGTATAGCGACGAGACAATGCATCAACAATAACATTTTCTTTTCCCTTCTTGTGTTTAATGACATAAGGGAAAGTCTCAATGAATTCAACCCATTTAGCATGTCTATGATTCAGTTTAGCTTGACTTTTAATATGTTTCAAAGATTCATGATCAGAATGTATAACAAATTCTTTGGGCCATAAATAATGTTGCCATGTTTCTAAAGTCCGAACAAGAGCATATAATTCTTTATCATAAGTAGAATAATTCAGACTAGGCCCACTCAATTTTTCAGAAAAGTATGCAACAGGTTTGCCATCTTGTAATAACACACCTCCTAATCCAATTCCACTAGCATCACATTCAAGCTCAAAAGTCTTATTAAAATCAGGAAGTTGGAGTAAAGGAGCATGTGTCAACTTATCTTTCAATACCGAGAAGGCTTCTTCCAGTGCGGTACCCCAAAGAAAAGGCACATCTTTCTTTGTAAGCTCATTGAGAGGTGCAGCAATGGTGCTGAAATCTCTCACAAAACGCCTATAGAATCCAGCGAGGCCAAGAAAACTCCTCACTTGTGTGACCGTTTTGGGCCGTGGCCAACTCTCAATAGCTTCAATCTTGGCTTTATCAACTTCAATTCCCTGTGGAGTAACAACATAGCCAAGAAAAGATACTCGGTCGGTGCAAAAGGTGCACTTCCCAAGGTTACCAAACAAACGCGCATCACGTAGAGCAATAAAAACAACACGTAAATGTTCCAAATGTTCTTCCAAAGATCTGCTATAAATCAATATGTCATCAAAGTAAACTACCACAAATCGTCCAATGAAAGCACGTAAAACTTCGTTCATTAATCTCATGAAAGTACTAGGTGCATTAGTTAACCCAAAAGGCATGACTAACCACTCATATAATCCAAACTTAGTTTTAAATGCTGTTTTCCATTCATCTCCCAATTTCATACGAATTTGATGGTAGCCACTACGCAAATCAACTTTGGAGAATATTGTAGAGCCACTCAATTCATCAAGCATATCATCTAGCCAGGAATAGGATGACGATAACGAATAGTAATATTATTAATGCCTCTACAATCAACACACATACGTGATG
>NW_021169271.1:0-1757 GCF_002162155.2 Triticum dicoccoides
TCACACCTTGACTATGTCAGTAAACCGACCATCCGGCCATTGGACTCGGGTCAGCTTACTGATCATGGCTCCGCAACAGTCAGCCTGGGCGCCGCTGACCACCTTCGGCTTGACGTTGAACACTTTTAGCTAGAGGCCGAAGTGCGGCTGGACCCGCAGGGGGCCTCGCGGACAATGATGAAGGCCGAAATGTGGAGGATGGAGTTGGGGGCTAGATCATGGAAATCTAGCCCGTAGAAGAACATCAGCCCCCTCGCAAAGGGGTGCAGACAAAATCCTAGCCCCGGATAAAATGGGGAAGGAATACTATCCTCTCACCCGGCTGGGGCATGGGGATGATCTGGCCCTCGGGGGCCCGATGGGGGATGTCGGCCGACAAGTACCCGACCCGCTTCAACTCCACGATGTCATCATTGGTGACGATGAAGGCGTCCCACTTGCCATTTGCACCGGATCCGGCCATGGCTGTGGCTAGGGTGGAGCTGTAAGGGTAACAGCGGCAAGAGGAAGAAGGTGTAAGACGTTAAGTATAGCTGTTCCCCTCTTAATATGTCGCGGAGGAGCCAAGCGTTCCCCTTTTCACACCATAGGCTTCTCCACTTCCCGACGCGCGGGTGGGGAATCAAAATCATTGATCATATCCCCTAAAAACGGGGCATGATCTCTGCTTTGATGAGACGTGCCAATGGAGTGGTGGCCTCGAGCCGTGCATCAAGAATTGCTAGCCGTTCGGCGTTATGACCGGCCGTGACCCTTCGCTTAAAGCAGTCAGGCGTGGGAACTATTCACACTTGAGCACGTTGGCCTTCGAGGCTAAGTAAGGTAGACGCTTCGGATTCCAAACACCACGTTGGCCTTCGAGGCTAAGTAAGGTATGAGCTCTAATAGGACAAGATGAAGAACTCGCCTCGCAAGCCCAAGACCATGAGGTGTGTGAATGCCGGACACAAGCCCTATCGTTGGATGCTAGTCCTGGGGCTACTGAGGGAGTCCTGGGTTAAGGGGTCCTTGGGCCGTCAGCTTATTACGTGTGGGCAGGACTGATGGGCCATTATGGGCCAAGCTTGAGTGCGGATCCGTGGCCAGATAGGAAATCTTTTGTCGTGGAAAATGAAGAGGGGCATATATTTTCCCTTGATTCGTGCATGGATAGTGAAGACACAGACACGAGTACAAGATTATGAATCAAGATACGAAAGACCAGGATCCTCAGAAGGCCAACATGCGATCAAGAGGACCAAGACCAAGCCAGAGAAATAAGTAACCATCAGGAGAAAAACCTCCCTTGCCGGGCAGGTGAGCCCGGCAAGGACGGGGTTACCCCCGGAAAAAGACCTCCAAGACTCCTCCCGGCAGGGCCAGCCGGACTCATGGAGACGTAGCCACCTCACTAAGCCACTTCACCACGACGCACGTCATCGATCAGTGCGGTGTCAAGCCGCAAAGTGACTAAGTGGCAGCCATTCGCCACATGGCAACATCTTTCTACTGGAAATACCTACAGACGACACCCGTCCTACGACGTGTCATACGAGCACGCATGAAGCTGGCAAAACGGCCCATCAAGGCTCGCCGGGCAAGCAACAATGTGACGTTGAGCGGCGCATTTAATGCGCTCTATCAGCCTACAAAGTTAGGTATGATAGCACTGTTTGCTATCTTATGAGTGCATATTGACTGATTTGCCACTATGGTGATTCCTTAACCTATAAAAGGAGGCCCGAGGCAACCTTAGAAAGGGTGGGACATTGGATTAG
>NW_021169272.1:0-1160 GCF_002162155.2 Triticum dicoccoides
CCTATGCCTCAGTCATAGGTTCTATAAAGTATGCCATGCTATATACCAGATCTATTGTATGCCATACCACTGAGTTTGGCAAGGGAGTACAATAGTGATCTAGGAGTAGATCACTGGAGAGCGGTCAAAATTGTCCTTAGTGGAATAAGGATATGTTTCTCGATTATGGAAAAAGGTTCGTCGTAAAAGGTTACGCCGATGCAAGTTTGACACTAATCTAGATGACTCTAAGTCTTGATCTAGATACATATTGAAAGTGGGAGCAATTAGCTAGAGTAGCTCCGTGCAGAGCATTGTAGACATAGAATTCGCAAAATACTTACGGATCTGTATATGACATACCCGTTGACTAAGATTCTCTCACAAGAAAAACATGATCACACCTTAGTACTCCTTGGGTGTTAATCACATAGCGATGTGAACTAGATTACTGAATCTAGTAAACACTTTGGGTGTTGGTCACATAGCGATGTGAACTATGGGTGGTAATCACATGGTGATGTGAACTATTGCTGTTAAATCACATGGCGATGTGAACTAGATTATTGACTCTAGTGCAAGTGGGAGACTGAAGGAAATATGCCCTAGAGGCAATAATAAAGTTATTATTTATTTCCTTATATCATGATAAATGTTTATTATTCATGCTAGAATTGTATTAACCGGAAACATAATACATGTGTGAATACATAGACAAACAGAGTATCACTAGTATGCCTCTACTTGACTAGCTCGTTAATCAAAGATGGTTATGTTTCCTGACCATGAACAATGAGTTGTTATTTGATTAACGAGGTCACATCATTAGTAGAATGATCTGATTGACATGACCCATTCCATTAGCTTAGCACCCGATCGTTTAGTATGTTGCTATTGCTTTCTTCATGACTTATACATGTTCCTATGACTATGAGATTATGCAACTCCCGTTTACCGGAGGAACACTTTGGGTACTACCAAACGTCACAACGTAACTGGGTGATTATAAAGGAGTACTACAGGTGTCTCCAATGGTCGATGTTGGGTTGGCGTATTTCGAGATTAGGATTTGTCACTCCGATTGTCGGAGAGGTATCTCTGGGCCCTCTCGGTAATACACATCACATAAGCCTTGCAAGCATTACAACTAATATGTTAGTTGTGAGATGATGTATTACGGA
>NW_021169273.1:0-1857 GCF_002162155.2 Triticum dicoccoides
ATTTAGGTGGTGAAAGCCACGGCCATGCAGAGCGTGCAGCTGCACAAAGACATCGGTGAGGTCCTTCTTGACCGTACCCCAGCAAAGGCGCGGAGGAACTCAGAAGTGAAGCCGTTGGGGCCAGGCGCCTTATGGGTAGGGAAGCACTTAATGGCGTCCCTGATCTCAGCTTCCTCAAACGGGGCGTCAAGATCATGCAGGACATCCGCTAGCGTGATCAGTTGGGACAAGTCCAGGGAGATGTCACGCGCAACATATGTGGCAAGCAGAGCGTCAAAGTGATGTATGCAGCCTCAGCCATGCCAGCGTGATCAGATAGTATGCAGCCCTCGAAGGTGAGGGTGTGGATCTTGTTCTTCTGTCGTCGATAGGAGCACTGCTGGTGGAAGAACACGGTGTTCGCGTCACTATCCTTGACCGAGGCAAGGCATGAATGCTGTCGGGCGATCGTTCTTCCAGCGAGGCGAGGCCAAAGTCCTCTTAGGAAGCAGGGCGAGCGGTGCCTGATTTAGGTGGTGAAAGCCACGGCCATGCAGAGCGTGCAGCTGCACAAAGACATCGGTGAGGTCCTTCTTGACCGTACCCCAGCAGAGGCGCGGAGGAACTCGGCAGTGAAGCCGTTGGGGCCAGGCGCCTTATGGGTAGGGAAGCACTTAATGGCATGCCAGATCTCAGCTTCCTCAAACGGGGCGTCAATATCATGCAGGTCATCCGCTAGCGTGATCAGTTGGGACAAGTCCAGGGAGATGTCACGCGCAACATATGTGGCAAGCAGAGCGTCAAAGTGATGTATGCAGCCTCAGCCATGCCAGCGTGATCAGATAGTATGCAGCCCTCGAAGGTGAGGGTGTGGATCTTGTTCTTCTGTCGTCGATAGGAGCACTGCTGGTGGAAGAACACGGTGTTCGCGTCACTATCCTTGACCGAGGCAAGGCATGAATGCTGTCGGGCGATCGTTCTTCCAGCGAGGCGAGGCCAAAGTCCTCTTAGGAAGCAGGGCGAGCAGTGCCTGATTTAGGTGGTGAAAGCCACGGCCATGCAGAGCGTGCAGCTGCACAAAGACATCGGTGAGGTCCTTCTTGACCGTACCCCAGCAGAGGCGCGGAGGAACTCGGCAGTGAAGCCGTTGGGGCCAGGCGCCTTATGGGTAGGGAAGCACTTAATGGCGTCCCTGATCTCAGCTTCCTCAAACGGGGCGTCAAGATCATGCAGGACATCCGCTAGCGTGATCAGTTGGGACAAGTCCAGGGAGATGTCACGCGCAACATATGTGGCAAGCAGAGCGTCAAAGTGATGTATGCAGCCTCAGCCATGCCAGCGTGATCAGATAGTATGCAGCCCTCGAAGGTGAGGGTGTGGATCTTGTTCTTCTGTCGTTGATAGGAGCACTGCTGGTGGAAGAACACGGTGTTCGCGTCACTATCCTTGACCGAGGCAAGGCATGAAAGCTGTCGGGCGATCGTTCTTCCAGCGAGGCGAGGCCAAAGTCGTCTTAGGAAGCAGGGCGAGCAGTGCCTAATTTAGGTGGTGAAAGCCACGGCCATGCAGAGCGTGCAGCTGCACAAAGACATCGGTGAGGTCCTTCTTGACCGTACCCCAGCAGAGGCGCGGAGGAACTCAGAAGTGAAGCCGTTGGGGCCAGGCGCCTTATGGGTAGGGAAGCACTTAATGGCATCCCTGATCTCAGCTTCCTCAAACGGGGCGTCAAGATCATGCAGGACATCCGCTAGCGTGATCAGTTGGGACAAGTCCAGGGAGATGTCACGCGCAACATATGTGGCAAGCAGAGCGTCAAAGTGATGTATGCAGCCTCAGCCATGCCAGCGTGATCAGATAGTATGCAGCCCTCGAAGGTGA
>NW_021169274.1:0-42418 GCF_002162155.2 Triticum dicoccoides
TGAACACAAACGAAGTACGCGAAGTTGCAGCTATGGCGAACTTTTAATCTAAACAAAACCCAAAGTCTAAACGATGCCCTAAGGGCTGTATATATGGAGGAAGAGGGGGGAATTTCGTGGCCCTTGGTGGAGGAGTCCGAAATCAACCCTATCTCTTGTTTCCCCACACATACGGACTCTAAAAATAGCCTATACTTATGTATTTCGAAATTACATGGGCCTGGCCCAATAATAAGGTGACGCAGCACCTAAAATAGCCTCGGGACAAAATTTATGAAGTGGCATCTTGTATATTTCGTCCAAGGCTTCATGCACCCATTATGGTGGCTTCAAAGTCCTGAAATCATCACTTGTAACTCCGTTCTTGTTCCCCTTGCGCATGCCATCATCTCCATGCTTGTTCTTGCTCCAATGTTCATCCTTCTCCAAGCTAGGCCCTTCATTTGTAAGCGAAACAAATGTAATCAATTTAGGCAGCATCATATTCTCATGAACATTAGAATCATTACCAAGATCGAAAGTACCTGGTAATTTAGTTGGTGTGCACGAGCTCTAGTAATTGGTCCAGTATGTATAGCAGCAGGGGCTGTGGGTGTAACAATTGTATTGATGTCCTCATCACTATCTCTTGTTTCCCCACACATACGGACTCTAAAAATAGCCTATACTTATGTATTTCTAAATTACATGGGTCTGGCCCAATAATAAGGTGACGCAGCACCTAAAATAGCCTCGGGACGAAATTTAGGAAGTGGCATCTTGTATATTTCGTCCAAGGCTTCATGCACCCATTATGGTGGCTTCAAAGTCCTGAAATCATCACTTGTAACTCCGTTCTTGTTCCCCTTGCGCATGCCATCATCTCCATGCTTGTTCTTGCTCCAATGTTCATCCTTCTCCAAGCTAGGCCCTTCATTTGTAAGCAAAACAAATGTATCCAATTTAGGCAGCATCATATTCTCATGAACATTAGAATCATTACCAAGAAACGAAAGTACCTGGTAATTTAGTTGGCGTGCACGAGCTCTAGTAATTGGTCCAGTATGTATAGCAGCAGGGGCTGTGGGTGTAACAATTGTATTGATGTCCTCATCACAAAGCTGAATAGGAAATAAAACGACGTGTTGGCCACGAGGAGAACAAGCGCACGGTGCACATTCCAAGAGTTGATATGATTGTTCCTTCAACTACTAGGCATACTATGACAACCACATCCGTTGTTGTCAGGACTACATCACCTCCATCATGTGACACATCACCCCCGAGAGTGGCTACATCATCTGAGTTGATCATAAGAGGTAATGACAAAGGTACTGATCTTCCATCTCTACATGAGAATGATGAATGCCTTGTCAATTTGAATGCACCATCTGATGAGCTACCCACTACTTTGATCACACCACCTATTTTAGAGGACTTCGTTGATAATTTGACTTTGCCATGTGATCAAACAACTGAAATACCAACAATTTTGAGTGCACCCATTGAATTAACTATTGATGCAAAAGAACCAATGTTTAATCATTTTGATATGACCTCTAATCTTGGTGATGATTCTGTGTTGAATGACTTATTGCATGTTTGCTTATTTAAGCATGTTGTAGCATGTAAATTTGATGCAAGTAAGGTTTATTCACCAATGTTGGGATGGTTTAATGATGAACATTGTCAATCTTTTGAAATGAATAAGAGCTTCACTTATATGTGCAAACTGAGTTGCAATATTTTCCTGCCTTCTACTTCTTGTGCTAATTTTTTGTGATGAGGACATGACTACCTTGGACACGACCAAAAATATTGCATACATGCATATTTGTCAGGTGATTTCTAGTGCAAACTATTCAATAATCTATTTAGGTTATCCAGAACAAAAATACTTCACACACTTTTGTGTTTTGTCTAATTGCAGGTGTATGGGACATTTGTACAATCCACATATGAAGATAAGGAAGAAAGAGATGTTTATTTGCTGTCCAGAAAGTTCTCTCACGTCACTTTTGGCCCAAGAGAAGATAGAGTCCAAGTCTCTCACGTTCTGGATTCAGATTCGGACTGCACAGACATACCTGACTCAAAACGCACACAAGTTTTTCATACGGACTCCGAATTGGGTGATTCTTTTTTTGTTGGAAACTAGATTTCGTGCACTTTCCAACCCAATTGGAATCACCTTCAAATTCGTCTGGAGCGTTGAGTTGTGGACGAAAAAATCTGATGCTGCAGCAGAATCCGAGTCAAACTACAAGTCCAAAGGTGTTACATCACCTCCACTTGGGCCCATTGGCCTTGTACGACCTAGATTTAGTTTTAGGCTGCCTTGGGACGTCCTCCCACCTCCTTGGCCGCCACCCCTTGATCCTATATAAGTAGATCCATCTAGTAGCTTTTCCTGGGGATTTGTTTAGTTAAAAGTTAGCCATTGCAACTTCGTGTACTTCGTTTGTGTCCAACGACCAGACCAAGACCGCTTACGGATCCCCACCTTTATCGATACTTCATATATACTCGCAATATTCAGATTGCTTTTATCATATTCTTGCTTGTTCTTCAATTGCTTGCAGGAATAGACCTTCGTGGTCAGGTTGATTGTGCTCCGGCGTGGTCAATAACCTCTCGGAGTTGGTTTAGCGATTGCTAAGGCGCAACGTCGTGCACGTTTGTAGTCGGATCGTCAAAGTCGTCTCCACCAAATCGATAGTTATCATCTCATCGAAAGATCGGGACACCCCGCCTCTATGGACATGACTACCTTGGACACGACCAAAAATATTGCATACATGCATATTTGTCAGGTGATTTCTAGTGCAAACTATTCAATAATCTATTTAGGTTATCCAGAACAAAAATACTTCACACTTTTGTGTTTTGTCTAATTGCAGGTGTATGGGACATTTGTACAATCCACATATGAAGATAAGGAAGAAAGAGATGTTTATTTGCTGTCCAGAAAGTTCTCTCACGTCACTTTTGGCCCAAGAGAAGATAGAGTCCAAGTCTCTCATGTTCTGGATTCAGATTCGGACTGCACAGACATACCTGACTCAAAACGCACACAAGTTTTTCATACGGACTCCGAATTGGGTGATTCTTTTTTTGTTGGAAACTAGATTTCGTGCACTTTCCAACCCAATTGGAATTACCTTCAAATTCGTCCGGAGCGTTGAGTTGTGGACGAAACAATCTGATGCTGCAGCAGAATCCGAGTCAAACTACAAGTCCAAAGGTGTTACATCACCTCCACTTGGGCCCATTGGCCTTGTACGACCTAGATTTAGTTTTAGGCTGCCTTGGGACGTCCTCCCACCTCCTTGGCCGCCACCCCTTGATCCTATATAAGTAGATCCATCTAGTAGCTTTTCCTGGGGATTTGTTTAGTTAAAAGTTAGCCATTGCAACTTCGTGTACTTTGTTTGTGTCCAACGACCAGACCAAGACCGCTTACGGATCCCCACCTTTATCAATACTTCATCTATATTCGCAATATTCTGATTGCTTTATCATATTTTTGCTTGTTCTTCGATTGCTTGCAGGAATAGACCTTCGTGGTCAGGTTGATTGTGCTTCGGCGTGGTCAATAACCTCTCGGAGTTGGTTTAGTGATTGCTAAGGCGCAACGTCGTGCACGTTTGTAGTCGGATCGTCAAAGTCATCTTCACCAAATTGATAGTTATCATCTCATCGAAAGATCGGGACACCCCGCCTCTACCAAGTGGTATCAATTTTCAGGTTGCTCGGTGAGAATTTCCAGTTTTCCTAGATTAGATTTATTTTCTTACCTATTGTCCAAGAAAAAGCCACAAAAAAAAAGTTAGATCTGTTCATCCTTTATCCAAGCCAGTCTGAGCCTTTGCAATTTTCTATTCATTGCTTGCATAGTTGAATTATCGGTTGCATCGTCGTGTCAGTTGCTGGTCTTAGCGTTTAGTTCCTTTAGAGTTTCGAGTTCTATTCACATTAGTCACGCCGCCGCTGCATCATTATCCCTTCCGCTGTCCACCATCCCATCTATTCATTTCCACCACGTGCTATGCACTGTTCATTGTCATAATCATAGTTGAGGTCATTCACATCTTCGCCAAATCCAATCTGCATCTTATCTAGTTTGTCTTGGAAAGAGGGAGAAAAAAAAGAGAGAGAAAAAAAAAGAAAAAAGGAAAGAAAAAAAAAAGAAAAAGAAAAAAAAACGTGAGAAAAAAAAAGAGAAGAAAAAAAATCGGATCTATCTAGAATCAATCTCGTACCTGAATTCGGATTGGAATCTGTTTTGCGCACTGTTTAGTAAAACAGGTGTATCTTCCTCATACGAAGTCCGTTTTGCCTCCGTGAGTACTCAAATTGAAGCTAGCGACGAGCCGCATCTAAATAGTTGCAGAAGCTTGTTCAATATTTGACACCTCAAAATCGGCTTCTAAATAGGTCTTTTTGCCCTCCGAAGTTCGTGAACACAACTTGTTCCAATTTTTCAGGCCAGTTTTAGAATTCTTTGACTCCTCATATCAACTCGGAATTGAGTGATTCTTTTTGCATTGGAAAGCTTGAGTTAGTAGCATTCTTTGAAAGAATTTATCAGAAAATTGTCTCAAACTTTTCAAGAGGAAAGTTGGAGAGAGAGTTGTTGTATATCCTGCTTGGCAGTTGTTTTTCATCATTATCTTCACTGCCATTGTGATCTTCACTTATATCTTGCTGTCAAGAGCTACTTAGTATCCTTCATTGATGCTAGTTGTGCTACGCCGTGACCTCATTAGTGTTCTAGGCTCGCGTCTCTAGTCCGGTCTAGCCTAGGACCAGCACAGTACCGTCGTTGAGCGTTTATTCAACATTGCATCTTTGAATTGATTATTGCTAATCTTTTGCTACCATATATAGCCAACCCAGCTCCACATATTTCTACACCGTGTATACGTACGCTCCCCTGGCAATCGCTTTACTCAATATTCGGAGTTACTTGACACCGCTGGTTGCCGATCACCGCCTGCTGCATGGTAAGAACTTGTAAGACATTGATATTTTCTTTACTGTGAGCGCTTTACCACCACATCCTAGTAGTTATAGGAACATTATTTTTGGGTTTTGTTTCTTGTTCTACTAATCATGACAAGATCCAGAGTCAATTCATGGGCTTTGTCGATCGCGGGAGACGTGCCACCACCTTTGCAAATACCACAACCGTCACGAGAGGTGCACAAACATCCAAATGCACATGATCAGGTTAATGTATCTATACCACCATTTAATGGCCGTTTTAAACCTGCTTTATATATTGAATGGGAGTTCGACGTAAAAAATATATTTGCTTCCCATAATTTCAATGAACATAAAAAGGTTAAGGTTGCGGTTGGTTCTTTCACTGGTTATGCTTTGGTTTGGTGGAGTGAATATTGTCGGTTACACCCTGATTATATTCCTACTACTTGGGATGATTTGAAACTTGCCATGCGACATACTTTCGTCCCTGCTTATTATACTCGTGACATGATTAAGAAGTTGCAACACTTAAAACAAGGTAGTGAAACTGTAACAAAATATTATGATGATTTACAAACTACCTTGTTGCATTCGTCTTTAGAAGAAAGTGAAGATGATTTTATGGATAGATTTTGGGGAGGATTAAACCGTGATATTCAAGAGATACTAATTCATGAAGAGTGTTATCCTATGGACCATTTGTTTCATCTTGCTTGCAAAGCTGAACAGGAAATAAAACGACGTGTTGGCCACGAGGAGAACAAGCGCACGATGCACATTCCAAGAGTTGATATGATTGTTCCTTCAACTACTAGGCATACTATGACAACCACATCCGTTGTTGTCAGGACTACATCACCTCCACCATGTGACACATCGCCCCCGAGAGTGGCTACATCATCTGAGTTGATCATAAGAGGTAATGACAAAGGTACTGATCTTCCATCTCTACATGAGAATGATGAATGCCTTGTCAATTGGAATGCACCATCTGATGAGCTACCCACTACTTTGATCACACCACCTATTTTAGAGGACTACGTTGATAATTTGACTTTGCCATGTGATCAAACAACTAAAATACCAACAATTTTGAGTGCACCCATTGAATTAACTATTGATGCAAAAGAACCAATGTTTAATCATTTTGATATGACCTCTAATCTTGGTGATGATTCTGTGTCCAATGACTTACTGCATGTTTGCTTATTTAAGCATGTTGTAGCATGTAAATTTGATGCAAGTAAGGTTTATTCACCAATGTTGGGATGGTTTAATGATGAATATTGTCAATCTTTTGATATGAATAAGAGCTTCACTTATATGTGCAAACTGAGTTGCAATATTTTCATGCCTTCTACTTATGATAATATTTTGGCTTTATATTTTATGATCTATGAAAGTTACTCATGTATACATGTGTCATATGTGCAAAAATCAAGGGAAGTAAAAATGGATGACATATACATATACAACATGTATACTTTGTCTCTTTTGTTAGCCACATTTCAGATTAAGCAACGCCGAGGACGGCTTTGTTTTCAAAAAGGGGAGGATGATGAGGACATGACTACCTTGGACACGACCAAAAATATTGCATACATGCATATTTGTCAGGTGATTTCTAGTGCAAACTATTCAATAATCTATTTAGGTTATCCAGAACAAAAATACTTCACACACTTTTGTGTTTTGTCTAATTGCAGGTGTATGGGACATTTGTACAGTCCACATATGAAGATAAGGAAGAAAGAGATGTTTATTTGCTGTCCAGAAAGTTCTCTCACGTCACTTTTGGCCCAAGAGAAGATAGAGTCCAAGTCTCTCACGTTCTGGATTCAGATTCGGACTGCACAGACATACCTGACTCAAAACGCACACAAGTTTTTCATACGGACTCCGAATTGGGTGATTCTTTTTTTGTTAAACTAGATTTCGTGCACTTTCCAACCCAATTGGAATCACCTTCAAATTCGTCCGGAGCGTTGAGTTGTGGACGAAACAATCTGATGCTGCAGCAGAATCCGAGTCAAACTACAAGTCCAAAGGTGTTACATCACCTCCACTTGGGCCCATTGGCCTTGTACGACCTAGATTTAGTTTTAGGCTGCCTTGGGACGTCCTCCCACCTCCTTGGCCGCCACCCCTTGATCCTATATAAGTAGATCCATCTAGTAGCTTTTCCTGGGGATTTGTTTAGTTAAAAGTTAGCCATTGCAACTTCGTGTACTTTGTTTGTGTCCAACGACCAGACCAAGACCGCTTACGGATCCCCACCTTTATCAATACTTCATCTATATTCGCAATATTCAGATTGCTTTATCATATTTTTGCTTGTTCTTCGATTGCTTGCAGGAATAGACCTTCGTGGTCAGGTTGATTGTGCTTCGGCGTGGTCAATAACCTCTCGGAGTTGGTTTAGCGATTGCTAAGGCGCAACGTCGTGCACGTTTGTAGTCGGATCGTCAAAGTCATCTTCACCAAATTGATAGTTATCATCTCATCGAAAGATCGGGACACCCCGCCTCTATCATTTTGGCTTTAGATTTTATGAACTATGCAAGTTACTCATCTATTCATGTGTCATATATGCAAAAATCAAGGGAAGTAAAAATGGATGACATATACATATACAACATGTACACCTTGTCTCTTTTGTTAGCCACATTTCAGATTAAGCAACGCCGAGGACGGCTTTATTTTCAAGAAGGGGAGGATGATGAGGACATGACTATCTTGGATATGACCAAAAATATTGCATATATGCATATTTGTCAGGTGATTTCTAGTGCAAACTATTCAATAATCTATTTATGTTATCCAGAACAAAAATACTTCACACACTTTTGTGTTTTGTCTAATTGCAGGTGTATGGGACATTTGTACAATCCACATATGAAGATAAGGAATAAAGAGATGTTTATTTGCTGTCCAAAAAGTTCTCTCACGTCACTTTTGGCCCAAGAGAAGATAGAGTCCAAGTTTCTCACGTTCTGGATTCAGATTCGGACTGCACAGACATACCTGACTCAAAACGCACACAAGTTTTTCATACGGACTCCGAATTGGGTGATTCTTTTTTTGTTGGAAACTAGATTTCTTGCACTTTCCAACCCAATTGGAATCACCTTCAAATTCGTCCGGAGCGTTGAGTTGTGGACGAAACAATCTGATACTGCAGCAGAATCCGAGTCAAACTACAAGTCCAAAGGTGTTACATCACCTCCACTTGGGCCCATTGGCCTTGTACGACCTAGATTTAGTTTTAGGCTGCCTTGGGACGTCCTCCCACCTCCTTGGCCGCCACCCCTTGCTCCTATATAAGTAGATCCATCTAGTAGCTTTTTGCTTGGGATTTGTTTAGTTAAAAGTTAGCCATTGCAACTTCGTGTACTTCGTTTGTGTCCAACGACTAGACCAAGACCGCTTCCGGATCCCCACCATTATCAATACTTCATATATATTTGCAATATTCAGATTGCTTTATCATATTCTTGCTCGTTCTTCGATTGCTTGCAGGAATAGACCTTCGTGGTCAGGCTGACCGTGCTTCCAGCATCGTCAGTAACCTCAGGAGATTGGTTTAGCGATTGCTAAGGCGCAACGTCGTGCACGTTTGTAGTTGGATCGTCAAAGTCGTCTCCACCAAATCGATAGTTATCATCTCATCGAAAGATCGGGACCGTCGCCTCTATCACAACAAGAACATATGGCCATATGAGATAACCAGCTCAAGGACTTAGTGGAAATGCTAAGTCCCTGAAATCAGCATTAGCAAATACTTCACTTTGCAAGCTTGTGCTAGTCACCACACACATCACAAAAAAAATGGGTTGCACCTCTTGAAAGATGGCAAAACCCTTAACAAAACATATGTAGAGCACCAGGGCATATCATGCACACAATAATCATGGCAAAAATGACAAATAGCTAAATGGAGCAGCAGATCTGACAATTAACTCAAATAGCACTCTTATAACAGCATTTCGGGCATCAAGATGAACTCAAATTAAAATGATGCAATGGAATGAAATGATGTGCTCTCTGAGACGAACATTTTGATATGCTATATGCCCCAAAAGGAGTTACGGATGCTGATAGAAGCAAAGGTGTCCCGTCTTTCGATGAGATGATGGATATCGCTTTGGTGGCAGTCGACTTTGACGATCCGACTACGAACGTGCGAGGACGTCGCGCCTTAGCAATCGCTAAACCAACTCCGAGAGGTTATTGACCACGCCGGAGCACGATCAACCTGACCACGAGGGTCTGTTTCCTGCGAGCAAACGAAGAACAAGCAAGAAACTGAGATTGCAATCTGGATATTGCGAATATAAGATGAAAGCTTTATTGATCAAGGTGGGGTTCTGTGACGCCTTTGTCTGGTCGTTGAACACAAACGAAGTACGCGAAGTTGCAGCTATGGCGAACTTTTAATCTAAACAAAACCCGCTGTCTAAACGATGCCCTAAGGGCTGTATATATGGAGGAAGAGGGGGCGAATTTCGTGGCCCTTGGAGGAGGGGTCCGAAATCAACCCAATCTCTTGTTTCCCCACACATACGTACTCTAGAAATAGCCTATACTAATCTATTTCGAAATTACATGGGCCTGGCCCAATAATAAGGTGACGCAGCACCTAAAATAGCCTCGGGACGAAATTTATGAAGTGGCATCTTGTATATTTCGTCCAAGGCTTCATGCACCCATTATGGTGGCTTCAAAGTCCTAAAATCATCACTTGTAACTCCGTTCTTGTTCCCCTTGCGCATGCCATCATCCCCATGCTTGTTCTTGCTCCAATGTTCATCCTTCTCCAAGCTAGGCCCTTCATTTGTAAGCAAAACAAATGTATCCAATTTAGGCAGCATCATATTCTCATGAACATTAGAATCATTACCAAGAAACGAAAGTACTTGATAGAGGCGAGGGTGTCCCGATCTTTCGATGAGATGATAACTATCGATTTGGTGGAGACGACTTTGACGATCCGACTACAAACGTGCACGACGTTGCGCCTTAGCAATCGCTAAATCAATCTCCTGAGGTTACTGACGATGCCGGAAGCACGGTCAGCCTGACCACGAAGGTCTATTCCTGCAAGCAATCGAAGAACGAGCAAGAATATGATAAAGCAATTTGAATACTGCAAATATATATGAGGTATTGATAATGGTGGGGATCCGTAAGCGGTCTTGGTCTGGTCGTTGGACACAAACGAAGTACACGAAGTTGCAATGGCTAACTTTTAACTAAACAAATCCCAAGGAAAAGCTACTAGATGGATCTACTTATATAGGAGCAAGGGTGGCGGCCAAGGAGGTGGGAGGACGTCCCAAGGCAGCCTAAAACTAAATCTAGGTCGTACAAGGCCAATGGGCCCAAGTGGAGGTGATGTAACACCTTTGGACTTGTAGTTTGACTCGGATTCTGCTGCAGCATCAGATTGTTTCGTCCACAACTCAACGCTCCGGACGAATTTGAAGGTGATTCCAATTGGGTTGGAAAGTGCACGAAATCTAGTTTCCAACAAAAAAAGAATCACCCAATTCGGAGTCCGTATGAAAAACTTGTGTGCGTTTTGAGTCAGGTGTGTCTGTGCAGTCCGAATCTGAATCCAGAACGTGAGAGACTTGGACTCTATCTTCTCTTGGGCCAAACGTGACGTGAGAGAACTTTTTGGACAGCAAATAAACATCTCTTTCTTCCTTATCTTCATATGTGGATTGTACAAATGTCCCATACACCTGCAATTAGACAAAACACAAAAGTGTGTGAAGTATTTTTGTTCTGGATAACATAAATAGATTATTGAATAGTTTGCACTAGAAATCACCTGACAAATATGCATATATGCAATATTTTTGGTCATATCCAAGGTAGTCATGTCCTCATCATCCTCCCCTTCTTGAAAATAAAGCCGTCCTCGGCGTTGCTTAATCTGAAATGTAGCTAACAAAAGAGACAAGGTGTACATGTTGTATATGTATATGTCATCCATTTTTACTTCCCTTGATTTTTGCATATATGACACATGAATAGATGAGTAACTTGCATAGTTCATAAAATCTAAAGCCAAAAAATTAGCACAAGAAGTAGAAGGCATGAAAATATTGCAACTCAGTTTGCACATATAAGTGAAGCTCTTATTCATTTCAAAAGATTGACAATGTTCATCATTAAACCATCCCAACATTGGTGAATAAACCTTACTTGCATCAAATTTACATGCTACAACATGCTTAAATAAGCAAACATGCAATAAGTCATTCAACACTGAATCATCACCAAGATTAGAGGTCATATCAAAATGATTAAACATTGGTTCTTTTGCATCAATAGTTAATTCAATGGGTGCACTCAAAATTGTTGGTATTTCAGTTGTTTGATCACATGGCAAAGTCAAATTATCAACGTAGTCCTCTAAAATAGGTGGTGTGATCAAAGTAGTGGGTAGCTCATCAGATGGTGCATTCAAATTGACAAGGCATTCATCATTCTCATGTAGAGATGGAAGATCAGTACCTTTGTCATTACCTCTTATGATCAACTCAGATGATGTAGCCACTCTCGGGGGCGATGTGTCACATGGTGGAGGTGATGTAGTCCTGACAACAATGGATGTGGTTGTCATAGTATGCCTAGTAGTTGAAGGAACAATCATATCAACTCTTGGAATGTGCACCGTGCGCTTGTTCTCCTCGTGGCCAACACGTCTTTTTATTTCCTATTCAGCTTTGCAAGCAAGATGAAACAAATGGTCCATAGGATAACACTCTTCATGAATTAGTATCTCTTGAATATCACGGTTTAATCCTCCCCAAAATCTATCCATAAAATCATCTTCACTTTCTTCTAAAGAGGAATGCAACAAGGTAGTTTGTAAATCATCATAATATTTTGTTACAGTTTCACTACCTTGTTTTAAGTGTTGCAACTTCTTAATCATGTCACGAGTATAATAAGCAGGGACGAAAGTATGTCGCATGGCAAGTTTCAAATCATCCCAAGTAGTAGGTATATAATCAGGGTGTAACCGACAATATTCACTCCACCAAACCAAAGCATAACCAGTGAAAGAACCAACCGCAACCTTAACCTTTTTATGTTCATTGAAATTATGGGAAGCAAATATATTTTTTATGTCGAACTCCCATTCAATATATAAAGCAGGTTTAAAACGGCCATTAAATGGTGGTATAGATACATTAACCTGATCATGTGCATTTGGATATTTGTGCACCTCTCGTGACGGTTGTGGTATTTGCAAAGGTGGTGGCACGTCTCCCGCGATCGACAAAGCCCATGAATTGACTCTGGATCCTGTCATGATTAGTAGAACAAGAAACAGAACCAATCTCCTGAGGTTACTGACGATGCCGGAAGCACGGTCAGCCTGACCACGAAGGTCTATTCCTGCAAGCAATCGAAGAACGAGCAAGAATATGTAAAGCAATCTGAATATTGCAAATATATATGAGGTATTGATAATGGTGGGGATCCGTAAGCGGTCTTGGTCTGGTCGTTGGACACAAACGAAGTACACGAAGTTGCAATGGCTAACTTTTAACTAAACAAATCCCAAGGAAAAGCTACTAGATGGATCTACTTATATAGGAGCAAGGGGTGGCGGCCAAGGAGGTGGGAGGACGTCCCAAGGCAGCCTAAAACTAAATCTAGGTCGTACAAGGCCAATGGGCCCAAGTGGAGGTGATGTAACACCTTTGGACTTGTAGTTTGACTCGGATTCTGCTGCAGCATCAGATTGTTTCGTCCACAACTCAACGCTCCGGACGAATTTGGAGGTGATTCCAATTGGGTTGGAAAGTGCACGAAATCTAGTTTCCAACAAAAAAAGAATCACCCAATTCGGAGTCCGTATGAAAAACTTGTGTGCGTTTTGAGTCAGGTGTGTCTGTGCAGTCCGAATCTGAATCCAGAACGTGAGAGACTTGGACTCTATCTTCTCTTGGGCCAAAAGTGACGTGAGAGAACTTTTTGGACAGCAAATAAACATCTCTTTCCTCCTTATCTTCATATGTGGATTGTACAAATGTCCCATACACCTGCAATTAGACAAAACACAAAAGTGTGTGAAGTATTTTTGTTCTGCATAACATAAATAGATTATTGAATAGTTTGCACTAGAAATCACCTGACAAATATGCATATATGCAATATTTTTGGTCATATCCAAGGTAGTCATGTCCTCATCATCCTCCCCTTCTTGAAAATAAAGCCGTCCTCGGCGTTGCTTAATCTGAAATGTGGCTAACAAAAGAGACAAGGTGTACATGTTGTATATGTATATGTCATCCATTTTTACTTCCCTTGATTTTTGCATATATGACACATCAATAGATGAGTAACTTGCATAGTTCATAAAATCTAAAGCCAAAAAATTAGCACAAGAAGTAGAAGGCATGAAAATATTGCAACTCAGTTTGCACATATAAGTGAAGCTCTTATTCATTTCAAAAGATTGACAATGTTCATCATTAAACCATCCCAACATTGGTGAATAAACCTTACTTGCATCAAATTTACATGCTACAACATGCTTAAATAAGCAAACATGCAATAAGTCAATCAACACAGAATCATCACCAAGATTAGAGGTCATATCAAAATGATTAAACATTGGTTCTTTTGCATCAATAGTTAATTCAATGGGTGCACTCAAAATTGTTGGTATTTCAGTTGTTTGATCACATGGCAAAGTCAAATTATCAACGTAGTCCTCTAAAATAGGTGGTGTGATCAAAGTAGTGGGTAGCTCATCAGATGGTGCATTCAAATTGACAAGGCATTCATCATTCTCATGTAGAGATGGAAGATCAATACCTTTGTCATTACCTCTTATGATCAACTCAGATGATGTAGCCACTCTCGGGGGCGATGTGTCACATGGTGGAGGTGATGTAGTCCTGACAACAATGGATGTGGTTGTCATAGTATGCCTAGTAGTTGAAGGAACAATCATATCAACTCTTGGAATGTGCACCGTGCGCTTGTTCTCCTCGTGGCCAACACGTCGTTTTATTTCCTGTTCAGCTTTGCAAGCAAGATGAAACAAATGGTCCATAGGATAACACTCTTCATGAATTAGTCTCTCTTGAATATCACGGTTTAATCCTCCCCAAAATCTTTCCATAAAATCATCTTCACTTTCTTCTAAAGAGGAATGCAACAAGGTAGTTTGTAAATCATCATAATATTTTGTTACAGTTTCACTACCTTGTTTTAAGTGTGGCAACTTCTTAATCATGTCACGAGTATAATAAGCAGGGACGAAAGTATGTCGCATGGCAAGTTTCAAATCATCCCAAGTAGTAGGTATATAATCAGGGTGTAACCGACAATATTCACTCCACCAAACCAAAGCATAACCAGTGAAAGAACCAACCGCAACCTTAACCTTTTTATGTTCATCGAAATTATGGGAAGCAAATATATTTTTTATGTCGAACTCCCATTCAATATATAAAGCAGGTTTAAAACGGCCATTAAATGGTGATATAGATACATTAACCTGATCATGTGCATTTGGATGTTTGTGCACCTCTCGTGACGGTTGTGGTATCTGCAAAGGTGGTGGCACATCTCCCGCGATCGACAAAGCCCATGAATTAACTCTGGATCCTGTCATTTTTTTTTTCGACTGCCCGGACCCAAAAACTGGAAACGGGTCAAAAAAAACTTCCTATAATGGCACCTGTCTCAAAACACTCAGAAACACCTAAAAATAGGATAGCCAGAATTTTTTTCGAAAAATGCGTTTTCGAAAAATTTTGGGCCTAAACGGAGCGTGGTACCCGACTCTTTTTTTTTTCCGAAACCTACTCCGGCAAGGAAACACGAATCGGAATCTGGATGGATCCCGAAAACAAACCTAATAAGCAAGGAACTCGGATTGGTGGTGGATATATGGTGGTGGTATATGGCAGCGGTGGTAGTATATGGATATGGATCGGTGGTGGTATATGGACACGGATTGGTGGTGGTATATGGATACGGATTCGGTGCGGTGGTGGTAGATGGCAGGGGCGATGATGATGGTGCGGCGGCGGCGTGACAACTTATGACCAGAACTCGAAACTCTAAAAGACTAGACTCTAAGACCAGCAACTAGACACGACGATGCAACCGCAAATTCAACAAAGCAAAACCCTAAAAAGATTATGCAAGGCTCAGATTGGTTCGGATATGATGAACTAACCCTAATTTTTTTTGTGGCTTTTTCGTGGACTATAGGTATGAAGAACAGACTCGATCTAAACTACGAAAAACTGTAAAATCTCACCGAGCAACCTGGAAATCTGATACCACTTGATAGAGCCAAAGGTGTCCCGTCTTTCGATGAGATGGTGGATTTCGCTTTGGTGGAAGTCGACTTTGACGATCCGACTACGAACGTGCGAGGACGTCGCGCCTTAGCAATCGCTAAACCAACTCCGAGAGGTTATTGACCACGCCGGAGCACGATCAACCTGACCACGAGGGTCTGTTTCCTGCAAGCAAACGAAGAACAAGCAAGAAACTAAGATTGCAATCTGGATATTGCGAATATAAGATGAAAGCTTTATTGATCAAGGTGGGGTTCTGTGACGCCTTTGTCTGGTCGTTGAACACAAACGAAGTACGCGAAGTTGCAGCTATGGCGAACTTTTAATCTAAACAAAACCCAAAGTCTAAACGATGCCCTAAGGGCTGTATATATGGAGGAAGAGGGGGGAATTTCGTGGCCCTTGGTGGAGGGGTCCGAAATCAACCCTATCTCTTGTTTCCCCACACATACGGACTCTAAAAATAGCCTATACTTATGTATTTCGAAATTACATGGGCCTGACCCAATAATAAGGTGACGCAGCACCTAAAATAGCCTCGGGACGAAATTTAGGAAGTGGCATCTTGTATATTTCGTCCAAGGCTTCATGCACCCATTATGGTGGCTTCAAAGTCCTGAAATCATCACTTGTAACTCCGTTCTTGTTCCCCTTGCGCATGCCATCATCTCCATGCTTGTTCTTGCTCCAATGTTCATCCTTCTCCAAGCTAGGCCCTTCATTTGTAAGCAAAACAAATGTATCCAATTTAGGCAGCATCATATTCTCATGAACATTAGAATCATTACCAAGAAACGAAAGTACCTGGTAATTTAGTTGGCGTGCACGAGCTCTAGTAATTGGTCCAGTATGTATAGCAGCAGGGGCTGTGGGTGTAACAATTGTATTGATGTCCTCATCAAACCTAATATGACAAGAACTCGGATTGGTGGTGGATATATGGTGGTAGATGGCAGCGGTGGTGGTATATGACAGCTGTGGTGGTATATGGATACGGATTCGAAGCGGTGGCGGATAAGCGGTGGTGGTAGATGGCAGGGGCGATGATGATGGTGCGGCGGCGGCGTGACAACTTATGACCAGAACTCGAAACTCTAAAAGACTAGACTCTAAGACCAGCAACTAGACACGACGATGCAACCGCAAATTCAACAAAGCAAAACCCTAAAAAGATTATGCAAGGCTCAGATTGGTTCGGATATGATGAACTAACCCTAATTTTTTTTTTGTGGCTTTTTCGTGGACTATAGGTATGAAGACAGACTCGATCTAAACTACGAAAAACTGTAAAATCTCACCGAGCAACCTGGAAATCTGATACCACTTGATAGAGGCAAAGGTGTCCCGTCTTTCGATGAGATGGTGGATTTCGCTTTGGTGGAAGTCGACTTTGACGATCCGACTACGAACGTGTGAGGACGTCGCGCCTTAGCAATCGCTAAACCAACTCCAAGAGGTTATTGACCACGCCGGAGCACGATCAACCTGACCACGAGGGTCTGTTTCCTGCGAGCAAACGAAGAACAAGCAAGAAACTAAGATTGCAATCTGGATATTGCGAATATAAGATGAAAGCTTTATTGATCAAGGTGGGGTTCTGTGACGCCTTTGTCTGGTCGTTGAACACAAACGAAGTACGCGAAGTTGCAGCTATGGCGAACTTTTAATCTAAATAAAACCCAAAGTCTAAACGATGCCCTAAGGGCTGTATATATGGAGGAAGAGGGGGGAATTTCGTGGCCCTTGGTGGAGGGGTCCGAAATCAACCCTATCTCTTGTTTCCCCACACATACGGACTCTAAAAATAGCCTATACTTATGTATTTCGAAATTACATGGGCCTGACCCAATAATAAGGTGACGCAGCACCTAAAATAGCCTCGGGACGAAATTTAGGAAGTGGCATCTTGTATATTTCGTCCAAGGCTTCATGCACCCATTATGGTGGCTTCAAAGTCTTGAAATCATCACTTGTAACTCCGTTCTTGTTCCCCTTGCGCATGCCATCATCTCCATGCTTGTTCTTGCTCCAATGTTCATCCTTCTCCAAGCTAGGCCCTTCATTTGTAAGCAAAACAAATGTATCCAATTTAGGCAGCATCATATTCTCATGAACATTAGAATCATTACCAAGAAACGAAAGTACCTGGTAATTTAGTTGGCGTGCACGAGCTCTAGTAATTGGTCCAGTATGTATAGCAGCAGGGGCTGTGGGTGTAACAATTGTATTGATGTCCTCATCAAAATTGCAAAGGCTCAGTCTGGCTAGGACAAAGGATGAATAGATCTAACTTTTGTTTTGTGGCTTTTTCTTGGACAATAGGTAAGAAAATAAATCTAATCTAGGAAAAACTGGAAATTCTCACCGAGCAACCTGAAAACTGATACCACTTAATATCCGATAGTATGTATTGTTACAGTATTGGACAGTATGTATAGTATCCGATAGTATGTATTGGACAGTATGTATTGCAATCTGGAAGTTGCAGCTCTGATACCACTTGATAGAGGCGGAGGTGTCCCGATCTTTCGATGAGATGATAACTATCGATTTGGTGGAGACGACTTTGACGATCCGACTACAAACGTGCACGACGTTGCGCCTTAGCAATTGCTAAACCAACTCCGAGAGGTTATTGACCACGCTGGAGCACGATCAACCTGACCACGAAGGTCTATTCCTGCAAGCAATCGAAGAACGAGCAAGAATATGATAAAGCAATCTGAATATTGCAAATATATATGAGGTATTGATAATGGTGGGGATCCGTAAGCGGTCTTGGTCTAGTCGTTGGACACAAACGAAGTACACGAAGTTGCGTTGGCTAACTTTTAACTAAACAAATCCCAAGGAAAAGCTACTAGATGGATCTACTTATATAGGAGCAAGGGGTGGCGGCCAAGGAGGTGGGAAGATGTCCCAAGGCAGCCTAAAACTAAATCTAGGTCGTACAAGGCCAATGGGCCCAAGTGGAGGTGATGTAACACCTTTGGACTTGTAGTTTGACTCGGATTCTGCTGCAGCATCAGATTGTTTCGTCCACAACTCAATGCTCCGGACGAATTTGAAGGTGATTCCAATTGGGTTGGAAAGTGCACGAAATCTAGTTTCCAACAAAAAAAGAATCACCCAATTCGAAGTCCGTATGAAAAACTTGTGTGCGTTGAGTCAGGTATGTTTGTGCAGTCCGAATCTGAATCCAGAACGTGAGGGACTTGGACTCTATCTTCTCTTGGGCCAAAAGTGACGTGAGAGAACTTTTTGGACAGCAAATAAACATCTCTTTCTTCCTTATCTTCACATGTGGATTGTACAAATGTCCCATGCACCTGCAATTAGACAAAACACAAAAGTGTGTGAAGTATTTTTGTTCTGGATAACATAAATAGATTATTGAATAGTTTGCACTAGAAATCACCTGACAAATATGCATATATGCAATATTTTTGGTCATATCCAAGGTAGTCATGTCCTCATCAATAGCACGCGCCCTAGCTCTTGTCATGGGCCCACTTGGAGCTTGGATAGTTGAGGTGGTGTCCATGGGGATGATCGTGGGATGCTCCGTATCACTATGTCCACTAAATCCCACTAAGGCCCATTAACTTTCCCCGGGGGTTCCGGTAACCTCCCGGTACTCCGGAAAAATGCCCGAGCGTCTCGGAACCATTCCGATGTCCAAATGCAACCTTCCAATATATGAATCTTTACCTATCGACCATTTCGGGACTCCTCATCATGTCCGTGATCTCATCCCGGACACCGAACAAACTTCAGTCATCAAATCACATAACTCATAATACAAATCGTCATCGAACTTTAAGCGTGCGGACCCGACGGGTTCGAGAACTATGTAGACATGACCGAGACACATCTCCGGTCAATAACCAATAGCGGAACTTGGATGCTCATATTGGCGCCTACATATTATACGAAGATCTTTATCGGTCAAACCGCACAACAATATACGTCATTCCCTTTGTATCCGTATGTTACTTGCTCGAGATTCAATCGTTGGTATCATCATACCTGGTTCAATATCGTTACTAGCATGTCTCTTCACTCGTTCAGTAATGCATCATCTTGTAACTAACTCATTAGTCACATTGCTTGCAAGGCTCATAGTGATGTGCATTACCGAGAGGGCCCAGAGATACCTCTCCGATACACGAAGTGACAAATCCTAATCTTGATCTATGCCAACTCAACAAACACCATCGGAGACACCTGTAGAGCATCTTTATAATCACCCAATTACGTTGTGATGTTTTATAGCACACAAGGTGTTCCTCTAGTATTCAGGAGTTGCATAATCTCATAGTCAAAGGAAAATGTATAAGTCATGAAGAAAGCAATAGCAACAAAACTGAGCGATCAACATGCTAAGCTAACGGATGGGTCTTGTCCATCACATCATTCTCCTAATGATGTGATCCCGTTCATCAAATGACAACACATGTCTATGGTCAGGAAACTTAACCATTTTGATGAACGAGCTAGTCAAGTAGAGGCATACTAGGGACACTTTGGTTTGTCTATGTATTCACACATGTATCATGTTTCCGGTTAATACAATTCTAGCATGAATACTAAACATTTAACATGATATAAGGAAATATAAATAACAACTTTATTATTGTCTCTAGCGCATATTTCCTTCAACCACATGCTATTAGTCCTGATATGTCGCAAGTTATTGATGATGCTACTTCTGCTATGAATGATACTTATGATGATGCTAGTACCTTGCTTGATGATAATGATGTGCCACCTGGTGACTTTCTTGATGAACAAATTGCTAGAGTAATTCAACATGATGTTGCTGGATCTGATTATGAGCTTGAATCTGAAACTCCCGAAACACCTGCTAGAACTAGCCTTCCTAGATATGAATTGCCTAAGGTACCGGAAGGTTATGTTATGAATGAGGAGACAACTAGAGACATTCTTGCTTGTAAGGATAGAGATGATCTAGAGAAATTACTATGCAAGTATAAAGAAAAATCTCTGAATGCTAGAATGAAATATGATCGTAAGTTTGCAACTTCATCAATCTTTATTGACGATAAGGATTATGAATTCTCTGTCAACCCAGAGTTAATTACTTTGGTTGAATCTGATCCTTTCCATTGTTATGAAACTAAAACTGTTGTGGCACATCTTACTAAGTTGAATGACATAGCCACCCTTTTTACGCGTGATGAGAAAACTCGCTATTACTATATCCTCTTACTCCTGGTTGTGTGCTAGTCCCCATGATATGATTAATTACTTCTCTGAAAAATATTTCCCTGCTCATAAGAAACAAGCTGCTTTACAGGAAATATTTAACTTTGTGCAAATTAAAGAAGAGAGTCTCCCACAAGCTTGGGGGAGGCCTTGCCAATTACTTAATGCTTTGCTTGATCATCCTCTTAAGAAAAATGAAATAATTGATATCTTCTATAACGGACTAACCGATGCTTCTAGGGATTTCCTAGATAGTTGTGCTGGTTGTGTTTTCAGGGAACGAACTGTTGGGCAAGCTGAAGAATTATTGAATAACATATTGAAAAATTATGATGATTGGACTGTTCCTGAACCACCGCCTAAACCCACTCCAAAGAAGAGGGGTATACTATATCTCAGTCTCGAAGATATGCAAGAGGCAAAGAGATCTATAAAGGAAAAAGGTATTAAAGCTGAGGATGTTAAAAATTTGCCTCCTATTGAAGAAATATATGGGCTTAATACACCACCAGTGCCTAAGGTGGTAGAGGTAAATTCTCTTATGAAATTCAATGATAATGATAATCCTCACAATATGCACCCTAGCCAATGCCTTTATGAGTTTGAAAACTATATTAGAAAACAAGATCACTTTAATGCAAATGTTATGAAACAATTCTGATATGATTGCTCGCTTAAGTGACTTGTTATTTAGAATCTCAAATGATGTTAGAGGTGTTGGAAATCATGCTTCTATGGTACAAACCCAGTTAGAACAAGTTGCTAAATCTCAGAGAGAGTTGCTAGATGAAATGAATAATAATATACATGACTTTCCTGTTAGAGTTGCAACTAGAGGAGGTAAAATGACTCAGGAACCACTTTATCCTGAGGGACATCCAAAAATAATTGAACAGGATTCACAAAGGAAGAACACCACTACACCTAGTCCTTCTAAAAAGAAGAAGAAAAAAAATGATATGACTTTGCATGCTTCTAGTGAACCCGAAGTAGAAAAACCTCCTGATAATGATAATGAAGTTTCTATCTCTGATGCTGAAACTCAACCTGGTAGTGAACACTCACCTTCTGATAATGAAAAAGTTAATGATGAGGTTCATGAAAATACTCAAACAAATAGTAATGAACCTGACAATGATGTTGAGATAGAACCACCAGTTGATCTTGATAACCCACAACCTAAGAATACAAGATATGATAAAAGAGACTTCATTGCTAGTAAACACGGTAAAGAAAGAGAACCGTGGGTTAAAAAACCTATGCCCTTTCCACCTAAGTCGACTAAAAATAAAGATGATGAAGAATTTGAAAGCTTTGCTAAAATGCTGAGGCTAGTCTTTTTGCGTACTCGCTTGACTGATATATTAAAAATGCCTCCTTATGCAAAGTATATGAAAGACATCATTACCAATAAGAGAAAAATACCGGAAGCTGAAATCTCCACCATGCTTGCTAATTATACTTTTAAGGATGGAGTACCTAAAAAAGTTGGAGATCTGGGAATACCACCTATACCTTGCTCCATCAAAAAGAATTATGTGAAAATTGCTTAATGTGATTTAGGAGCTGGTGTTAGTGTTATGGCTTTGTCTTTATATAAAAGACTAGATTTGAATAAACTCACACCTACTAAAATATCTTTGCAAATGGCTGAAAAATCAAGTGCCATACCTATCGGTATTTGTGAGGATGTGCCCGTTGTTGTTGCTAATGTTACTATTTTGACTGACTTTGTTATACTTGAGATGCCTGAGGACGACAACATGTCGATTATCCTTGGTAGACCCTTCTTGAATACTGCAGGGGATGTTATTGATTGCAATAAAAGCAAGGTCACATTTCATATCAATGGTTATGAGCATACGATGCACTTTCCAAAGAAACAACTCCAAGTGAATGGTATTAATGTTATTGAAAAATCTTCGACAATCACTATTGGAAGTTTTCAAATGCCTCTACTTACTGCCAAAAAGAAATATGAAATGCTTATTGTTCGGGACATTCATATCCCCGTTGAGGTATGTCAGGACCTGATGAGGACATCAATACCATTGTTACACCCACAGCCCCTGCTGCTATACATACTGGACCAATTACTAGAGCTCGCGCACGCCAACTAAATTACCAGGTACTTTCGTTTCTTGGTAATGATTGTAATGTTCATGAGAATATGATGCTGCCTAAATTGGATACATTTGTTTTGCTTACAAATGAAGGGCCTAGCTTGGAGAAGGATGAACATTGGAGCAAGAGAAAGCATGGAGATGATGCCATGCGCAAGGGGAACAAGAACGGAGTTACGAGTGATGATTTCAGGTCTTTGAAGCCACCATAACAAGTGCATGAAGCCTTGGACGAAATATACAAGATGCTACTTCATAAATTTCGTCCAGAGGCTATTATAGGTGCTGTGTCACCTTTTTATTGGGCCAGTCCCATGTAATTTCGAAATACATTAGTATAGGCTATTTTTAGAGTCCGTATGTATGGGGAAACAAGAGATAGGGTTGATTTCGGACCCCTCCACCAAGGGCCACGAAATTCCCCCTCTCTTCCTCCATATATACAGCCCTTAGGGCACCGTTTAGACTTCGAGTTTTGTTTAGATTAAAAGTTCGCCATAGCTGCAACTTCGCGTACTTCGTTTGTGTTCAACGACCAGACAAAGGCGTCACAGAACCCCACCTTGATCAATAAAGCTTTCATCTTATATTCGCAATATCCAGATTGCAATCTCAGTTTCTTGCTTGTTCTTCGTTTGCTCGCAGGAAACAGACCCTCGTGGTCAGGTTGATTATGCTCCGGCGTGGTCAATAACCTCTCGGAGTTGGTTTAGCGATTACTAAGGCGCGACGTCCTCGCACGTTCGTAGTCGAATCGTCAAAGTCGACTGCCACCAAAGCGATATCCATCATCTCATCGAAAGACGGGACACCTTTGCCTCTATCAGGACCCCGATTCTAAGTCACATCGATCTAGCCAGTAACACCTCATATCACTTTGCGGCCTCACGCACGGTATCCCACGGGTGTCGCCTTACCATGGCCCGGGATCGTTTGCGCCTTTTGGCTCACGTATATGATAGTGTCGCTAGCATCCATATGACAGAGAACCCGGGCCGACATGGCTAGTCGTGAACCCAAAGCGGCACAAACCTATGGAGACAGGCGTACATGAATCACATCGAGCATGTCGGTCATCAGCGAGTGATTCCAGGCTGTAGCACTGGGCTAACAGGACTCCGGGGAACCCGGGCTGTAGCAGGCTAGGCAGGACTCCAGATATCACCGCGTGACATTTCCCCGAAGGGACAAACATAGGAACGAAGTGAAACACATGCCGGCCAGTCAAGTGTCTTGAACAGTAGTGCTGGGCTAGCAGGACTCCGGTGAACCGGGCTGTAGCGGACTACTATGGCTCGAGGAACACTAGACTACTTTTCCCCATAAGAAAGGCTGCCAAGGATAAACAACTAGATTGTCGGATCCCACTCATACCAAGCATTTCAATCATACACACAATATGCCCGATATGAGTAAATACAACATGGCATCACAACAAAACTCTACAACTCAAGTACTTTATTTAAAGGCTCCAGAGAGCCGTACATAACATGTTCATACAGATAGGGGTCACATGACCCGACACTCAAGTCATACAATCATACAAGCACATGCGGAAGCAACTAGTCTGAGTACAGACTCTAGAAAGAAAGAAGGCTTCTCGAAGCCTGTCTATCTACATAGGGCCCTCCATGGCCAGGATCACCACCTGGGTGGCTAGTCACTCATCGACGTCAAGGTCTACGTAGAACCCATTGGAGGGGGCGATGTTGTCGTCTGAAAATAGTAATTAAGCAAATATGAGTACAAAGGTACTCAGCAAGTCTTACATCAGAACCTACTATACATGCTTATTCTCAAGAAGGTGGTGGGGTTAATGCAGCAAGCCAGCTTTGACTCTTGGCTAAGCTATCCCACGGAACTTCACTAGTAGCATAGATTTCGCACACGAGTCCACTACTCACCAACACAATACTCCACCGGGGATCCTCCCTCGTCATCCTACGAAAGGGCCATCCTCGGTACTCACACTTATCTTGAGTCTTTTAGTAGTATCCATTAACTTGTCTATGAACTGTATAGGCAACCAAGTAGTCCTTTACCGCGGACGCGGCTATTCGAATAGTTTTATACCCTGCAGGGTGATAGAGGCGAGGGTCCCGATCTTTTGATGAGATGATAACTATCGATTTGGTGGAGACGACTTTGACGATCCGACTACAAACGTGCACAACGTTGCGCCTTAGCAATCGCTAAACCAATCTCCTGAGGTTACTGACGATGCTGGAAGCACAGTCAGCCTGACCACGAAGGTCTATTCCTGCAAGCAATCGAAGAACGAGCAAGAATATGATAAAGCAATCTGAATATTGCAAATATATATGAAGTATTGATAATGGTGGGGATCCGGAAGCGGTCTTGGTCTGGTCGTTGGACACAAACGAAGTACACGAAGTTGCAATGGCTAACTTTTAACTAAACAAATCCCAAGGAAAAAGCTACTAGATGGATCTACTTATATAGGAGCAAGGGGTGGCGGCCAAGGAGGTGGGAGGACGTCCCAAGGCAGCCTAAAACTAACCCTAAGTCGTACAAGGCTCATGGGCCCAAGTGGAGGTGATGCAACACCTTTGGGCTTGTAGTTTGACTCGGATTCTGCTGCAACGTCAGATTGTTTCGTCTGTAACTCAACGCTCCGGACGAATTTGAAGGTGAATCCAATTGGGATGGAAAGAGCACGAAATCTAGTTTCCAAGAAAAAAATAATCACCCAATTCGGAGTCCGTATGAAAAAGTTGTTGGCGTTTTGAGTCAGGTATGTCTGTGCAGTCCGAATCTGAATCCAGAACGTGAGAGACTTGGACTCTATCTTCTCTTGGCCCAAAAGTGACGTGAGAGGACTTTTTGAACACAACCTAAACATCTCCTTTTTCCTTATCTTCATATGTGGATTGTACAAATGTCCCATACACCTGCAATTAGACAAAACACAAAAGTGTGTGAAGTATTTTTGTTCTGGATAACATAAATAGACTATTGAATAGTTTGCATTAGAAATCACCTGACAAATATGCATGTATGCAATATTTTTGGTCGTATCCAAGGTAGTCATGTCCTCATCACAGGGGTGTACTTCTTCATACACGCTTTCACCACTTATCTCCGTTTACATGACATGTACTCGGCAACCTTCAAGCGGAAGCCCAGCGAGGGTGTCGGCCACGGCCTACCTAAACACTTAAGGCTCTAGTCCAGGTTTATCGCCTATCCAGGTTCCATCCGCAGGGAGTCCGGCTGAGGTTTCCACATACGGCCCCGAACGATGTGAACAGGGTCCCGAGACACCTAACGGGCGCCCGGCATACCCGACCACGGTGTATCTACCGCAACATAGCCCACCCCTAGGGTCAGCGCTACGCACGGCCGCCAACACATAACCTACAAACACCAGAAACTATTTGCAACTCCTGGACAGAGTACTAGGGTGATTAAGAAGCCGAGAGGGTCCATTGGTTTCGGGCCCAATGTACGGTAGTAACTGCATCTTAAATCACACATACAGATCTCAGTTCTTATGGACGGCCTCAATGAAACAACCCACCATGTACTCCTACATGGCCTCTCATCGATACCTTTACCAAAACATGTTCAACACATCCCTCACATTACCGGCATAAGCATTTCACTCTAGCCCATCACCCAGATGAACCAGACCTGACACAACTCTAAGCATAGCAGGCATAGCAAGGTAGGAATCACATACATGGCTCAATCAACTCCTACACATGCTAGTGGGTTTCATCTAGTTACTATGGCAATGACAGGTCATGCAGAGGATAAGTGTTCAGCTACCGTAGCACACAGCAGTTTGAATCGTGTTGTCTTAATGCAGTAAACAAGAGCAGAAGCGAGAACATGGGTTTGTATCGGAATGACCAATGGGTTGCTTGCCTGATGGAGTGGTAGTGGGATACTGCCCTTCAGTTGGATACTCGTGAATATCCTCGGAGGCAGAACCTACCACGAAGAACACATCGGAACACAATCAACACATGACGATATGCAACAATATGATGCATGCTATGACATGGCAATATGAATGTGTCTTGGCCTAATGCAAGCTATAACAGAAAGAAATGTGCTTATTTGAACCAAAGGTTCAAATGTTAGTTCATTTAACATAGCCACATTAGTGCATTACCTTATTCTGCTTAAATAGAAAGGTTAACTTGTTTTGTCATGCATGAAACCATTACAGATGGATAGATTGAATTTTTCTGATAATTTTTCATATATAAATCTTTACATTTGGAGCTATGGTTGATTTTCTATGATTTTTAGAAGTTTTGACTATTTTTTGGAATTTCCTGTATAAGAATAATTCCAGTAATTTAATTACTGCGTCAGCATTACGTCAGGGTGACGTCAGTGGTCAACAGGGACGTCCAGGTCAAACCTGACTGGTGGGTCCCGCGTGTCAGTAGTTAATTAAACTAATTATTTTTAGTTAAGACTAATTTGATTTATGATGAGGACATCAATACCATTGTTACACCCACAGCCCCTACTGTTATATATACTGGACCAATTACTAGAGCTCGCGCACGCCAATTAAATTACCAGGTACTTTCGTTTCTTGGTAATGATTCTAATGTTCATGAGATTGTGATGCTGCCTAAATTGGATACATTTGTTTTGCTTACAAATGAAGGGCCTAGCTTGGAGAAGGATGAACATTGGAGCAAGAACACGCATGGAGTTGATGGCATGCGCAAGGGGATCAAGAGCGGAGTTACGAGTGATGATTTCAGGACTTTGAAGCCGCCATAAGGAGTGCATGAAGCCTTGGACGAAATATACAAGATGCCACTTCATAATATTCGTCCATAGGCTATTCTAGGTGCTGCGTCACCTTATTAATGGGCCAAGCCCATGTAATTTCGAAATACATAAGTATAGGCTATTTTTAGAGTCCGTATGTGTGGGGAAACAAGAGTTAGGGTTGGTTTCGGACCCCACCCTCAAGGGCCACGAAATTCCCCCCTCTTCCTCCATATATACAACCCTTAGGGCGTCGTTTAGACTTTGGGTTTTGTTTAGATTAAAAGTTCGCCATAGCTGCAACTTCGCGTACTTCGTTTGTGTCCAACGACCAGACCAAGACGTCACAGAACCCCACCTTGATCAATAAAGCTTTCATCTTATATTCGCAATATCCCGATTGCAATCTCAGTTTCTTGCTTGTTCTTCGTTTGCTCGCAAGAAACAGACCCTCGTGGTCAGGTTGATCGTGCTCCGGCGTGGTCAATAACCCTCGGAAGTTGGTTTAGCGATTGCTAAGGTGTGACGTCTCGCACGTTCGTAGTCGGATCGTCAAGGTCGACTCCCACAGAAAACGATAGCCACCATCTCATCGAAACATCAGGACACCTTAGCCTCTGTCAATTTAGTTAGCAGAGGGGGCCCACTTGTCATTGACTCAGGGGAGTGAAACTGGGGTCAAACCCCTGGTCAGTGGGGCTAATCCCGCCGGCATTGAGTCGCCGGCGAGGCCAAGACGGCGGAGGGCTTCGGAAATCGCCCACAGGCGACCAAATCGACCACGGTTTGGTCCTACGTGTAGCTGGGGCTCGCGCGCATCTAGTGGGGCAAGTGGGAGGAGCTGGGGTGGAGCGAGCTCGCCGAAATCGAGCTCGTGGCGGCGACCGGAGTTCGGACGGGGTTGGGTTCGACGCTACGTTGCACGGGAAAAGGAGCTGGTGGTGGCTACGGGCTCCTGGTGCTGCGCTGAGCACAACGGTGAGCTTGGCTTCGAGCCACTGTGGCTCTAGCCACGACGGCGCCATGGCCGGCGGCGGGGAGCTTTCAGGTGCGGTGAAAGTGGCGACTACAGAGGCCAAACAAGCATGGGAGCTAGGGGAAGAGGAAGAGGAGCTCACAGCGGGGTCGGAGAGGGGGTCAGCGAGCTCGGGGAGGTCCTGGCGGCGGCGAATCGACCGGAGATGGCTCGGGTGCCCGAGGTTGAAGACGAGGGCGAAGACGGCGTTCGGCGGCGTTTGGAGTCGCGTGGGTCAGCGGAGAGGTCCAGGGCGACGAGGCAGAGCTATTGGGCTCATCGGAGGGGCGAGGGGATGGCTCTGGTGGCGTCTACGGCGAACGGCGGCGAGGCTCGCGCTCGGCCATCACGGGAGAGGGTGAGGGAGACGAGGGGGAGAGTGAGGGAGGATGAGAGGGGGACGTGGGGGTTGCGTGGCATCCCTGGACGTCTCCAGGGCGTCGGCAGAAGTAGGAGGTGGCCGGCGTGTGTCCGCGGGCGCCGGCCACGCGCTCCTCGTCCTTCTGGCGGGAGGAGGACGACGACTGGCAAGCCAGCCGGCTGGGCCGAGCCAGGTGGGCTGGGCCAGCACAGGTAAGGCCCAGGTGGCTTCCCTCTCTCTCTTTTTTTCCTGATTGTTTCTGTTTTTTTATTTAACTGCAACTGTTGGGCTTTATTAAAAATACTAAAACATTTCCAAAAATCCTGAAAATAATTGTGGGCTCTGGTTAGAATATATCCAACAGCAAACATTTATTTCCAGAATTATTTGAGCATTTAAATTATTTTATAGCATTTAAATGCCCAAATTCAAATACTTATGATTTAATTCATTGACCTTCTGTTGACCTGCAAAATTGTGCACCAATTTTGCCAGAGGTTCTAACCCAAGACAAAGAGGGTGAACTTTTTAGAAGGGCATTTCAGGTTCATTGAAAATAATTTTAGTAAACCCTAGTTGTTTCCAGGGGGGTGTTGGGGGTTTCTGCCTTCCCCATTTCAAATTTAAGAGGAATTTAAACATGATGCACACTCTAATGCTTGAACTAGCTAGGGTGTGACAACTCACCCCCACTCAAAAGAATCTCGTCCCTAGATTTAGGATCCTCTGGGAAGAAGGTGGGGTACTCGAGTCGAAGACGATCCTCCCTTTCCCAAGTGGCTTCTTTCTCGGAATGGTGTGACCATTGAACCTTGAGAAACTTGATATTATGACGTCGAGTGGTACGCTCGGCTTGATCAAGGATACGAACGGGATATTCCCGATAGGAGAGGTTATCTTGTAGATCAAGCATTTCGTGGTCCACTCCACGGATAGGATCCGCGAAGCAACGCCTGAGTTGTGAAACGTGGAAGACATCGTGAACTCTGGAAAGATGCAAAGGTAGTTCCAATTGGTAGGCAACTCCTCCTCGTTTGGCAAGAATGCGAAAGGGTCCAATGTAACGAGGAGCCAATTTGCCTTTGATACCGAAACGATGGGTTCCCTTTAACGGAGTAACCCGAAGGTAGGCCTTCTCGTCGACTTCATAAGTCATAGGCTTATGTTTACGATCATATTGACTCTTTTGACGAGATTGGGCTATTTTCAATTTCTCACAAATAATGCGAACCTGCTCTTCTGCTTCCTGAATCATATCCGGGCCAAAGAGTTGTCTTTCCCCGGTTTCTGACCAGTTAAGAGGCGTTCGACATTTTCGTCCATAGAGAACTTCGAAAGGAGCCTTGCCTAAGCTAGCTTGATAACTATTGTTATAAGCAAACTCCGCGAATGGGAGGCAATTCTCCCAACTCATTCCGAACGAGATAACAGAAGCTCGGAGCATATCTTCCAGAATTTGATTAACTCGTTCTACTTGACCACTTGATTGAGGATGGAAGGCGGTACTAAAAGAGAGACGAGTTCCCATAGCATTTTGGAAACTTTCCCAAAATTGAGAGGTGAAGAGACTCCCACGGTCTGAGTTAATTTCCAATGGGACACCATGAAGAGACACTATTCGGGAGATGTATAAATCGGCTAGCTAGCTAGCGGTGATACTCTCACGAACAGGTAGGAAATGGGCTACTTTGGAAAGTCGGTCGATCACGACGAAGATGGCATTATTCCCTCTCTTGGTCCTGGGAAACCCAGTGATGAAATCCATACTGATTTTATCCCATTTCCACTCGGGAATAGCCAAAGGTTGAAGGGTGCTAGCAGGCCGTTGATGCTATGCTTTAACACAACGACAAACGTCGCAATTAGCAATGTATTGAGCGGTTTCTCTCTTCATCCTAGTCCACCAAAACCTCTGGCATAGGTCTTGATACATTTTGGTACTACCGGGATGAATGGTGAGAGGGGATTCATGAGCTTCCTTAAGGATCAGCTGCCTCAGGTTTCGTGCCTTTGGAACCACTAGGCGATTTCCAAAGTATACGACACCTTGATAATCAATGGAGAAACAATTCGCGACCCCTTTCTTAATGTTTCTCTTAATACGGGAGATTCCCGGATCTACCTTCTGTGCTTTGATGATCTGATCCGTAAGGGTAGGTTTCGCCACCAGGGTGGATAGGAATCATCGAGGAACAATGTGAAGATTTAGCTTACGAAATTCCTCATGGAGAAGTGGTTGACTTTGTTGTAACATCAGGTTGTTACAATAGGACTTACGGCTTAGCGCATCAGCCATGACATTGGCTTTGCCCGGGGTGTAAGTTATTCCTAAGTCGTAATCCAAGATCAACTCAACCGAACATCTTTGCCTGAGATTCAAATCTGGTTGGGTGAAGATATATTTCAAACTTTGGTGGTCGGTGAAGATCTCGCAACGATTACCGAGAAGGTAATGTCGCCAAGTTTTAAGTGCATGGACTACAGCTACAAGCTCAAGATCATGTCTGGGATAATTTTCCTCATGTGGATGTAATTGCCGTGAAGCATAGGCAATTACCTAACGATCTTGCATGAGTATGGAACCTAGTCCTTGTCGTGAGTCATCACAATAGATAATAAAGTCCTTGGAGAAATCTGGTGGTACCAGTACGGGAGCAGATGTCAGGCATCTTTTCAGTTCCTGAAAACTGAACTCGCACTATGGAGTCCACTCGAACTTTTTATCTTTCTTGAGGAGTTCAGTTAGAGGTTTAGCAACCTTGGAGAAATTCTCGACGAAGTGGCGGCAATAGCTCGCTAAGCCAAGGAAGCTCCGAACTTGCTTGACCGTCTCAGGTGGAGTCCAATCAAGGACGGCTTGAACTCGCTCGAAATTGACAGCAATACCCTTACGAGAGATTACATGTCCTAGATAGGTCACTTCTGGCAACCAAAATTCACACTTGGAGAATTTGGCATAAAGGCGATGCTCTCGAAGTTTCATCAATACCAGCCTTAGATGTTCGGCATGTTCCTCTTCATTCTTGGAGTAGATGAGTATGTCATCGAGGTATATTATGACGAATTTATCCAAGTACTCCATGAAAACCGAGTTCATTAACCGGGAGAAGGTGGCTCGGGCATTGGTTAAACGAAAGGACATAACGGTGTACTCGTATTGGCCATAACGAGTAACAAAGGCCGTTTTGGGAATGTCCCCGTTTCTGATTTTGATTTGATGGTAGCCCAACCTCAAATCCATCTTGGAAAAGACTGAGGATCCAGCGAGCTGATCATACAGATCATTGATCCTGGGAAGCGGATATTTGTTCTTGACGGTGACCAAATTGACAGGTCGGTAATCCACAACCATTCGATCTGTTCCATCCTTCTTCTTAACAAAGAGGACGGGGCAAGCCCAAGGAGAGGAACTAGGACGGATAAAACCCTTTTTCAAGGACTCATCGAGTTGGTTCTTAAGCTCGGCTAGTTCTAAGGGTGCCATCTTGTAGGGTCTTCTAGAAATTGGAACGGTTCCTGGAACAAGGTCTATCACAAACTCAACATCCCTGTCAGGTGGAACACCTGGCAGTTCTTCTGGAAAGACATCCGGAAAGTCTCGGACTACCAGAACATCCTCAAGGTCTGGAAGGGGGTTGGCATTTAAGGAGTAAAGCTGGCGCTTGGCCACTCGGGTTAAGACATTGACTGTCTTTCCCGATGGGTGAGTAAGTTGAACGGTTCTAGTGGCACAGTCGATCTTAGCATAATGAGCTGACATCCAGTCCATACCCAAGATGATGTTTATGTCCAAGGACTTGAGAGCTATTAAGGATGCAAGGAAGGCAAGTCTATCGACAAGAATTTTGTTCCCATGGCTTACTCTAGAAGTTTGCCACCTAGAGCCAGGAGTTTGAATTTCCATGGTAGAGGGCATGTCTCAGAATGTCGTGTTGTGCAATCGAGCATAGTTCTCGGATATGAATGAATGAGATGCTCCAGTATCGAAAAGAACAGATGCCGGATGGCAGTTAACAAGGAGCGTACCAAGGACGACATTGGGATCCTCATGAGCCTCCTCGACTGAAACATAGTTGACATGGCCACGTGCAGTAATGACCGGCTTGGCGTAGAGTGTCTTTCCCGCGGGCTTACCACAGCCAACAGACTTTCCAGTTTGAGTGGGGTTGTTGTTCTAGGTACACTCTCGGCTATAGTGACCCGGCTCTCCACACTTGAAACATGTCACCACATTGGGGCGTGGAGCAGCATTAGCAGCGGGGCCACCATAGGGCTTGGGCGGTGCAAATTGCTGGTTGGGACGAGGCGCCTCAAAGGATGGCCTCGGGATGAACCTGGGTGGCAGTGCCGTGCTTGGAATCCACACCCGACGCTTCTAAGCTCCAGAGCCGGATGAAGAGCCAAAATCACAGGAGTGCTTGCGTGAAGCGTCATAATAAGTCTGGCCTGTCTCAGCACTGATGGCTTTATTGACCAACTTCTGAAAGGAGGTGCACTCGTGCAGACGAAGATCGCGGCGAAGCTCAGGGCTAAGTCCCTTGCAGAACCTTGCTTGCTTCTTAGCGTCAGTAGATACCTTTTCAGGGGCATAGCGTGCCAGATTCCCAAATTCACGACTATATGCATCCACAGTCAGTCTTCCTTGGGTGAAATTGCAGAACTCCTCCCTCTTGTGATCCATGAGACCTTTCAGAATGTGATGCTCACGGAAAGCCTCACTGAATTGAGCCCAAGTAGTAATTTGGCCAACCGGGCGCATAGCTTCAAAATTCTCCCACCAGTGGCTAGCAGGGCCTTCGAGGTGGTAGGCAGTGTAAGTAACCTTGTCGGCTTCGGCTACGTTGGCAGAACATAGCTTGTGGGTAATGCTGCGAAGCCAGTCATCCGCGTCGAGGGGTTCGACGGAATGGTTAAACTTTGGTGGGTACAACTTGATAAAGTCATTGATTGACACCAAGTCATTTCGCGGGTGGCGTGCAGTGTTCTGCTCAATCCGCTCTAGCAGGCGGTTAGTCTCACGCTTGTTTCTTTCCGCCTCCAGCATTACTTCGGCCAGAGAAGGCGGGTGAGGCAAATTTTCACCCCTAGCTGCACTGGCTTCCCCCTGCTCCGAGGCAGCAGGGTTGCTGCGGGTGTTGACCATCCTAGGAGAAAACAAGACAACAGTTTAGACAATGATGGCTCAAACTTAGCAAGGAAGTGCAGAATGTAATGGATAACACGGAATGCAGAGATGTTCATCCGTATGTCATGGTAATATAAAACTGCCATATATATACCAACGGTCATACACATCATACATAGTTTAGTACAAGCCCGGGCTACAGTACAACTATGATGAAAGACGTTACATCTCATCAGAGGCATCCTAAGCTCCTATACATTATTTGTCTACACCTCCGGAATTGATTACACAAAGTCATATTCCACAAGTCACGCAGGACAGGGGAGATACAACTACTACAATACTAGTGATACTACTACTAACTCAGACAGCTCCGTAGTAGTCCTCATAGAGGTCACCTCCATAGCCTGGAAGTTCAATGTGACCATCCGAGAACACACGGTCCTGAGGAGCCTGTGGACCAAAGGGGCTAGGATGAGGTCTTGGACCAACAAACGGTGGCCTACGGGGACCACGGGGTGGGGTGATGCCTCCCACATCACGCCAATCCACCATGTCTGGCAAAGCAGATCTCACAGGATATAGATCCCTTGTATCCATACATCCAGCTTGCACCGCAGGTGCAAACCGAGTCAATGTGGCCCAATGATCAGCACGGGTATTAAAAAGCTCTAGCCTCAAGGCCCGATTCTCTCGGTCCTTATCTTCGAGCATCTCGGCAGTGGTACGAGTTAATGAGTCCTCCTGAGTGGAGTCAGCATAGATAGCCTGAAGATACCCTTGCGCTCCCGGAAGTGAAGCTGGCATGTAACGGAAGTCGGTGTTCCGAAGCAGGCCAGTCCGGACTCGCATGATGGTCATCATGGAATAGGCAGCATCCTGCACAGCCATCTCAACAGTAACCCCGAGTCCATAGGAACAGTGAAGGGGCTCGATAGATCCAGGATAAGAAGGAAATATCCTGACGGTGTAGAAATATTGGCTTTGATTAAAGTCTCGGAATTGCTCTTCGATGGTGTATTCGGGATACCAACGGTAACCCGTCTCGATCATTACCCGGACTAACATAGTAGTATGACCGGGCACGTCGAGGCACCGGGTCAGGCGAACCACTTGGTTTTGAACACGGTTGGCCATCTGAAAGCACAACCACAATGCAAAGACATCAGAATTTCTAGGGAAAATTGGACAGCATAACAGCTGTAAATGCTCAGAAAAAGATTTGAGACATCCACAACAGTTCACAATACCACTCAACAACATCATATCAAGGTTCTGATCCAATTAGCAACATACTAAGAATACTAGAAACTGAACTGGGACTTGTAACAACAATCCTAGAAGCTACTACGGATTAGTAACACGTGAACCTGATAGAGGGAGAGAGCCTAGTCCTTAACCCACATTGAATGAGAAGAGAATGACTCAGATCAGAGGGCATAGGGTAAAGGAGTAAAAGAGCCTTACGTTCCCTCCCACAATCAATTCCCCTACATATAACTAAAACATTTCTAGACTCGACATCGACCAGTTTGGCTCAACGAACCTACAGGCAGTCCGACTCTGATACCAACGCTGTCAGGACCTCGATTCTAAGTCACATCGATCTAGCCAGTAACACCTCATATCACTTTGTGGCCTCACGCACGGTATCCCACGGGTGTCGCCTTACCATGGCCCGGGACCGTTTGCACCTTTTGGCTCACGTATATGATAGTGTCGCTAGCATCCATATGATAGAGAATCCGGGCCAACATGGCTAGTCGTGAACCCAAAGCGGCACAGACCTATGGAGACAGGCATACATGAATCACATCGAGCATGTCGGTCATCAGCGAGTGATTCCGGGCTGTAGCGCTGGGCTAACAGGACTCTGGGGAACCCGGGCTGTAGCAGGTTAGGCAGGACTCCGGATATCACCGCGTGACATTTCCCCGAAGGGACAGACATAGGAACGAAGTGAAACACATGCCGGCCAGTCAAGTGTCCTGAACAGTAGTGCTGGGCTAGCAGGACTCCGGTGAATCGGGCTGTAGCAGACTACTATGGCTCGAGGAACACTAGACTACATTTCCCCATAAGAAAGGCTGCCAAGGATAAACAACTAGATTGTCGGATCCCACTCATACCAAGCATTTCAATCATACACACAATATGCCCAATATGAGTACATACAACATGGCATCACAACAAAACTCTACAACTCAAGTACTTTATTTAAAGGCTCCAGAGAGCCGTACATAACATGTTCATATAGATAGGGGTCACATGACCCGACACTCAAGTCATACAATCATACAAGCACATGCGGAAGCAACTAGTCTGAGTACAGACTCTAGAAAGAAAGAAGGCTTCTCGAAGCTTGTCTATCTACATAGGGCCCTCCATGGCCAGGATCACCACCTGGGTGGCTAGTCACTCGTCGATGTCAAGGTCTATGTAGAACCCATCGGAGGGGGCGGTGTTGTCATCTGAAAACAGTAATTAAGCAAACATGAGTACAAAGGTACTCAGCAAGTCTTACATCAGAACCTACTATACATGCTTATTCTCAAGAAGGTGGTGGGGTTAATGCAGCAAGCCAGCTTTGACTCTTGGCTAAGCTATCCCACGGAACTTCACTAGTAGAATAGTTTTCGCACACGAGTCCACTACTCACCAACACAATACTCCACCGGGGATCCTCCCTCGTCATCCTACAAGAGGGCCATCCTCGGTACTCGCACTTCTCTTGAGTCTTTTAGTAGTATCCATTAACTTGTCTATGAACTGTGTAGGCAACCAAGTAGTCCTTTACCGCGGACGCGGCTATTCGAATAGTTTTATACCCTGCAGGGGTGTACTTCTTCATACACGCTTTCACCACTTACCGCCGTTTACATGACATGTACTCGGCAACCTTCAAGCGGAAGCCCAGTGAGGGTGTCGGCCAAGGCCTACCTAAACACTTAAGTCTCTAGTCCAGGTTTATCGCCTATCCAGGTTCCATCCGCAGGGAGTCCGGCCGAGGTTTCCACATACGGCCCCGAACGATGTGAACAGGGTCCCGAGACGCCTAACGGGCGCCCGGCATACCCGACCACGGTGTATCTACCGCAACATAGCCCACCCCTAGGGTCAGCGCTACGCACGGCCGCCAACACATAACCTACAAACACCAGAAACTATTTGCAACTCCTGGACAGAGTACTAGGGTGATTAAGAAGCCGACAGGGTCCATTGGTTTCGGGCCCAATGTATGGTAGTAACTGCATCTTAAATCACACATACAGATCTCAGTTCTTATGGACGGCCTCAATGAAACAACCCACCATGTACTCCTACGTTGCCTCTCATCGATACCTTTACCAAAACATGTTCAACACATCCCTCACATTACCGGCATAAGCATTTCACTCTAGCCCATCACCCAGATGAACCAGACCTGACACAACTCTAAGCATAGCAGGCATAGCAAGGTAGGAATCACATACATGGCTCAATCAACTCCTACACATGCTAGTGGGTTTCATCTAGTTACTATGGCAATGACAGGTCATGTAGAGGATAAGGGTTCAGCTACCGTAGCACACAGCAGTTTGAATCGCGTTGTCTTAATGCAGTAAACAAGAGCAGAAGCGAGAACATGGGTTTGTATCGGAATGATCAATGGGTTGCTTGCCTGATGGAGTGGTAGTGGGATACTGCCCTTCAGTTGGATACTCGTGAATATCCTCGGAGGCAGAATCTACCAAGAAGAACACATCGGAACACAATCAACACATGACGATATGCAACAATATGATGCATGCTATGACATGGCAATATGAATGTGTCTTGGCCTAATGCAAGCTATAACAGAAAGGAATGTGCTTATTTGAACTAAAGGTTCAAATGTTAGTTCATTTAACATAGCCACATTACTGCATTACCTTATACTGCTTAAACAGCAAGGTTAACTTGTTTTGTCATGCATGAAACCATTGCAGATGGATAGATTGAATTTTTCTGATCATTTTTCATATATAAATCTTTATATTTGGAGCTATGGTTGATTTTCTATGATTTTTAGAAGTTTTGACTATTTTTTGGAATTTCCTGTATAAGAATAATTCCAGTAATTTAATTACTGCGTCAGCATTACGACAGGGTGACGTCAGTGGTCAACGGGGACGTCTAGGTCAAACCTGACTGGTGGGTCCCGCGTGTCAGTAGTTAATTAAACAAATTATTTTTAGTTAAGACTAATTTGATTTAGTTAGCAGAGGGGGCCCACTTGTCATTGACTTAGGGGAGTCAAACTGGGGTCAAACCCCTGGTCAGCGGGGCTAATCCCGCCGGCGTTGAGTCGCCGGCGAGGCCGAGACGGCGGAGGGCTTCGGAAATCGCCCACAGGCGCCCAAATCGACCGCGGTTTGGTCCGACGCGTAGCTGGGGCTCGCGCGCATCTAGTGGGGCAAGTGGGAGGAGCTGGGGTGGAGCGAGCTCGCCGGAATCGAGCTTGTGGCGGCGGCCGGAGTTCGGACGGGGTTGGGTTCGACGCTATGGTGCACGAGAAAAGGAGCTGGTGGTGGCTACGGGCTCATGGTGCTGCGCTGAGCACAACGGTGAGCTTGGCTTCGAGCCACTATGGATCTAGCCACGACGGCGCCATGGCCGGCGGCGGGGAGCTTTCGGGTGCGGTGGAAGTGGCGACTACAGAGGCCAGACGAGCACGAGAGCTAGGGGAAGAGGAAGAGGAGCTCACAGCGGGGTCGGAGAGGGGGTCAGCGAGCTCGGGGAGGTCCTGGCGGCGGCGAATCGACCGGAGATGGCTCGGGTGCCCGAGGTTGAAGATGAGGGCGAAGATGGCGTTCGGCGGCGTTTGGAGTCGCGTGGGTCAGCGGAGAGGTCCAGGGCGACGAGGCGGAGCTATTGGGCTCGTCGGAGGGGCGAGGGGGTGGCTCTGGTGGCGTCTACGGCGAACGGCGGCGAGGCTCACGCTCAGCCATCACGGGAGAGGGTGAGGGAGACGAGGGGGAGAGTGAGGGAGGATGAGAGGGGGGCGTGGGGGTCGCATGGCATCCCTGGACGTCTCCAGGGCGTCGGCAGAAGCAGGAGGTGGCCGGCGTGTGGCCGCGGGCGCCGGCCACGCGCTCCTCGTCCTTCTGGCGGGAGGACGACGACGACTGGCAAGCCAGTCGGCTGGGCCGAGCCAGGTGTGCTAGGCCAGCACAGGTAAGGCCCAGGTGGCTTCCCTCTCTCTCTCTTTTTCTGATTGTTTTTGTTTTTCTATTTAACTGCAACTGTTGGGCTTTATTAAAAATACTAAAACGTTTCCAAAAATCCTGAAAATAATTGTGGGCTCTGGTTAGAATATATCCAATAGCAAACATTTATTTCCAGAATTATTTGAGCATTTAAATTATTTTATAGCATTTAAATGCCCAAATTCAAATACTTATGATTTAATTCAATGACCTTCTATTGACCTGCAAAATTTTGCACCAATTTTGCCAGAGGTTCTAACCAAAGACAAAGAGGGTGAACTTTTAGAAGGGCATTTCAGGTTCATTGAAAAAAAAATTAGTAAACCCTAGTTGTTTCCAGGGGGTGTTGGGGGTTTCTGCCTTCCCCATTTCAAATTTAAGAGGAATTTAAACATGATGCACACTCTAATGCTTGAACTAGCTAGGCTGTGACAAGGTAACTTACTAAATTACGGAAGTTCTTTGGTTTCGTACTAGTCAAAAATGGTTGTTAATAAGACCTGATCAACCTTATTAATGGATCATTTTTGAGAGGTATGAAGTTGATGAATTTAGTAAGCACTACCTTCTGTCCCAACCTTTTATTTTCTGTTTTTATTAGTTAAATAAAATAAAATGCCATGTTTTGTTTGCTTTCTGAATTTTCCGTGCAATAAAAATGACCCAAAAATAAAAGTTCTCAGAATGCTCTGAAAATTTAATACGATTTTTTCCTAAATATTTAAGAATTTCTTGTGCAAATAATATGATGCGGAGCATCCTACGATCATCCCCATGTACACTCAAGCATACGCCTTTGGACCTAAGGTGAACTCCCTCCTTTCCGAATCTTCCCTTTCCGCATGTAAGACATGGATGCTACTTCAAGCGCGGACCTTGTGCATACTCAGGTACACCCGAGGAGTCCAAGGAGAGCCCAAGGACCAAGGCCAAGCGTGCGCGGGAGCGAAGGAAGGAGAAGGAAGAAGAGTGCTACTACAGCAGCCAGACATCCGGCCTTGGCCCGGACATCTGGCCCTTCACGAGCCGCCGGACATCCGTCCCAGGTCCCAGAAATCCGGACACCACCGAACCCAAGTGCAACAAGACTAACCCCGCCAGCCCGGACATCCGGCCCCTCCAGCCCAGAAATCCGGCCCTCCGTGAACGCCCGGACATCCGGCCCGTCGCCCGGACATTCGGCCTTCCCTGCCTGCGTGCAGTGCATCTGGGCCGGGGCCCATGTACCCCTTCGCCCCTTAAACTATATATACTCCCCCTCCACCTACGTTGTAGGGTTAGCATTGGTTTAGCTCATTTTAGAGATAGAGCACTGCTCATCCACATCGGATCTACTCCACGAGAGAGACTGCAACATCTACGGAGAAGATCCCTTTGGATTCAAGACCTCCTTTTGGAGAAGAACTTCAAGACCTCCTCACGGAGAAGACCGGTTACCGTGTATCGTCCCTAGTTGATTGTGGATCATGTATCTTACTTTATGTACTCGAGGATCTAGCACATGTGTGACTATTTCTTGTTGGTTGAGTGATTCTCTCGTGTATCCCCTCATGATTTCCCTCGTTTTCCCCTCGTGTTCCTTGTGTTCTTCGCGGGATCCGCTCCTTTCGTGAAAGATCGGGCGATTAGGGTTCTACCCTACATCATCTTGGTATCATGAGCCACGTTGATCACGATTTCGGAGCCTGCCCTCTTTTTCTTCTAGCCTAATTTTGTTGATTTCGTCCTAAATTCAAAAATCCCCACCAAAAATAGCCCCAATTTTTTTTGTGATTTGTTGGTTTGACGAAGTTTTGTTGATTTTGATCCATGGATTTGCTTGGTTTCGAGTGGATCTAGCATATCACCAAGTTTCCCAACTTTCCATCCACGAAATCCCATCAATTTTGCCCCCAAATTCATCTACTTCCACCCCAAATCGAGTTTTGATGTCCCAATCGAGATCTGGAATCGTCGGGCCGGACATCCGGGCCCCAAGCCGGACATCCGGCTCCTAGAGCATAAAACCCGCACGGTTCTGGACATCAGCCCCCGGATATCCGGCCCCCACCCCCGGATGTCCGGCCCCTGACATCTCAGCCACCCCCGTTTCACCGTTTTGTCCATAATTAATTCATCCGGAGTCCGTTTTTGACGTTCTTTAGCTCGTTGAAAATCTCTTGACATCCCCCTTCCCACAAAAATACTACCAAAACCATTTGACTCCATAAATTTTTTGGAACTTTGGCATATTTGCCTAGGGCTTCCACCACATCCTCCGCTACTCCACCACCAACTTCTGCAACCTAACCAATTTTGTTCCCCATCACATTAGTGGTTGCTTGAGGAGTGATTTGAGTCTCCTAAGGTGTCTAGGCTACTTAGGGACGGTTGCTTCTTCATCAACCACCACCACCACCATAACTTCCGCATAGGCTTACCAACCATACACTTCTTCCACCCCGACTTAACCCAATTTTGTTTGTGCTGTGAGATCTGTCTCCTAAGGTGTTTAGGCTACTTAGGGACCGTGCTTCCAACTCCGACACCGTGTATAGCCAACCTTACCCTCCACTTCCGCATTACCTACTCGTATAACCCATCGTTGCACTTCCACAAAACCACCACCGCATTCCCGCTACCACCATTTGACATTTGAGATTTTGAGTTCGTGGTTTTTCCGTTTCCTAAGGTGTTTCGGCTACTTAGGGACGTGATAGAGGCAAAGGTGTCCCGTCTTTCGATGAGATGGTGGATTTCGCTTTGGTGGAAGTCGACTTTGACGATCCGACTACGAACGTGTGAGGACGTCGCGCCTTAGCAATCGCTAAACCAACTCCGAGAGGTTATTGACCACGCCGGAGCATGATCAACCTGACCACGAGGGTCTGTTTCCTGCGAGCAAACGAAGAACAAGCAAGAAACTAAGATTGCAATCTGGATATTGCGAATATAAGAAGAAAGCTTTATTGATCAAGGTGGGGTTCTGTGACGCCTTTGTCTGGTCGTTGAACACAAACGAAGTACGCGAAGTTGCAGCTATGGCGAACTTTTAATCTAAACAAAACCCAAAGTCTAAACGATGCCCTAAGGGCTGTATATATGGAGGAAGAGGGGGGAATTTCGTGGCCCTTGGTGGAGGGGTCCGAAATCAACCCTATCTCTTGTTTCCCCACACATACGGACTCTAAAAATAGCCTATACTTATGTATTTCGAAATTACATGGGCCTGGCCCAATAATAAGGTGACGCAGCACCTAAAATAGCCTCGGGACGAAATTTA
>NW_021169274.1:42561-77706 GCF_002162155.2 Triticum dicoccoides
GTCCGAAATCAACCCTATCTCTTGTTTCCCCACACATACGGACTCTAAAAATAGCCTATACTTATGTATTTCGAAATTACATGGGCCTGGTCCAATAATAAGGTGACGCAGCACCTAAAATAGCCTCGGGACGAAATTTATGAAGTGGCATCTTGTATATTTCGTCCAAGGCTTCATGCACCCATTATGGTGGCTTCAAAGTCCTGAAATCATCACTTGTAACTCCGTTCTTGTTTCCCTTGCGCATGCCATCATCTCCATGCTTGTTCTTGCTCCAATGTTCATCCTTCTCCAAGCTAGGCCCTTCCTTCATTTGTAAGCAAAACAAATGTATCCAATTTAGGCAGCATCATATTCTCATGAACATTAGAATCATTACCAAGAAACGAAAGTACCTGGTAATTTAGTTGGCGTGCACGAGCTCTAGTAATTGGTCCAGTATGTATAGCAGCAGGGGTTGTGGGTGTAACAATTGTATTGATGTCCTCATCAGGACGAGTCTCCATCATCTTGGTATCTCCAACAAGATCACCGCCACTCATCATCGCCAAGGATGGTAACCTCTATATCATCTCGGTATCGTGGTATCCCTCCATTGTATATTCCCTTGCCATTGCATTGATAACCCCTAGCCCATTTTGCGTCACTTGCCTATCGAGACTAGCCATTTGAGTATTGTCGGCAACGTTACTTGTGCACATTAGGGATCTACACCATACATTGCATACATACCATATCATATTGGTATCATATCATCCCTTGTGCCTCAAGTTTGTTCCCGCATATACACAATCGCTATCTTCGTTTGTGCATTTCGCAAAGTGGCCATATACAAAAAAGGAATAAGCTTTTAAGCAAAAGAAAAAGAGTGAACAAAGAGCTTGTAAGCAAGTGCCATAGCATGATACCACATTGCATAAGATTGTCATACCCGATCATCTTGGATCATACCACCGGAACATCATATACATAGCATACTTGGGATAGAAGTCGTTGCATTTTTGTCTCCTATAGGTTGTGCACAAGTGTAGTATCCGCCTATTGAGCAATCATGCTCGCGTCTCTCTAGAGTTGTGCAACAAGAGCATTTCCGTGGATTCCACATTTTGAGCTCATTCCTTGGTTGCACGACCCCATTTATCTATCCGTGTGTGTGTTTCCGTGTGCCACATATTGCTATTGGTCTACTTGTTTCACTTGCAAATTTGTGAATCTCTTTCAACATTATTGACTCTTGCTAACATTTTACATGAAATTTTTGTGCCACTATCCTCACCAAGCTCCACCATAAGCCTTACTTGTGCAGGTGTGAGAAACCGGCAAGAATTGGTACCAATTGTGCTATTTCCTTCTCCACATTTGGGTGATCATTGATCCACCTTCAACTTCGGTCAAGGTACATTTGGTATTCGTTCTTGTCTTTCTCCCACTCATATTTGCTCGAGTATTGTGATGGATAGGCAAGGAATTTCAGCTCCTGTCTTCCACAACAACGACGACGTGAACAACTACATCACCAAAGCGTCAATCTTCGATCTACAACGACAAATGCAAGGCGCATAATCAAGATTGTGAGAGCGCATCGAGAACCTCTCCATCGACATTCGTCACTCCGAAGCAAGGAAAAGGGACTACATCGACAACAAGCTTTCCACACAAAATAAGGAGCAAGATGCAAGGATGGAGGAGATTCGGACCTTGTTGATCAACCGTTCTTCCCCTTCATCATCCTCAAGGCGGCTATGTTCAAGTCACAAGTCTTCGAAGCGCAAAAATGTTGCAAGCGCAAGTCGTCCACGTCTACATCTCCATGGCGACCACCATCACGTTCGTGATCCGCATCGTCATGAAGGGCAAGTCACCTCCAAGCATCATGTGCACGACGACGACGAACGACATCTACGAGCTCAAGTACGACAACGACACCATCATTGATAGAGGCAAAGGTGTCCCGTCTTTCGATGAGATGATGGATATCGCTTTGGTGGAAGTCGACTTTGACGATCCGACTACGAACGTGCGAGGACGTCGCGCCTTAGCAATCGCTAAACCAACTCCGAGAGGTTATTGACCACGCCGGAGCACGATCAACCTGACCACGAGGGTCTGTTTCCTGCGAGCAAACGAAGAACAAGCAAGAAACTAAGATTGCAATCTGGATATTGCGAATATAAGATGAAAGCTTTATTGATCAAGGTGGGTGATGAGGACATGACTACCTTGGATATGACCAAAAATATTGCATATATGCATATTTGTCAGGTGATTTCTAGTGCAAACTATTCAATAATCTATTTATGTTATCCAGAACAAAAATACTTCACACACTTTTGTGTTTTGTCTAATTGCAGGTGTATGGGACATTTGTACAATCCACATATGATGATAAGGAAGAAAGAGATGTTTATTTGCTGTCCAAAAAGTTCTCTCACGTCACTTTTGGCCCAAGAGAAGATAGAGTCCAAGTCTCTCACGTTCTGGATTCAGATTCGGACTGCACAGACACACCTGACTCAAAACGCACACAAGTTTTTCATACGGACTCCGAATTGGGTGATTCTTTTTTTGTTGGAAACTAGATTTCGTGCACTTTCCAACCCAATTGGAATCACCTTCAAATTCGTCCGGAGCGTTGAGTTTTGGACGAAACAATCTGATGCTGCAGCAGAATCCGAGTCAAACTACAAGTCCAAAGGTGTTACATCACCTCCACTTGGGCCCATTGGCCTTGTACGACCTAGATTTAGTTTTAGGCTGCCTTGGGACGTCCTCCCACCTCCTTGGCCGCCACCCCTTGCTCCTATATAAGTAGATCCATCTAGTAGCTTTTCCTTGGGATTTGTTTAGTTAAAAGTTAGCCATTGCAACTTCGTGTACTTCGTTTGTGTCCAACGACCAGACCAAGACCGCTTCCGGATCCCCACCATTATCAATACTTCATATATATTTGCAATATTCAGATTGCTTTATCATATTCTTGCTCGTTCTTCGATTGCTTGCAGGAATAGACCTTCGTGGTCAGGCTGACCGTGCTTCCAGCATCGTCAGTAACCTCAGGAGATTGGTTTAGCGATTGCTAAGGCGCAACGTCGTGCATGTTTGTAGTCGAATTGTCAAAGTCGTCTCCACCAAATCGATAGTTATCATCTCATCGAAAGATCGGGACCCTCGCCTCTATCATTTATACCATGTCATAAAAGCGATGATGCTGTTAATGTTGCTGATTTGTTCTTTCGTGAAATTATTCGCTTGCATGGTGTGCCAAATACTATTGTTTCAGATCGTGATACTAAATTTCTTAGCCACTTTTGGAGATGTTTATGGGCTAAGTTGGGGACTAAACTGCTTTTTAGTACTACTTGTCACCCCCAAACTGATGGACAAACTGAAGTAGTCAATAGAACGTTGTCTACTATGCTTAGGGCTGTTTTGAAGAATAATAAGAAAATGTGGGAGGAATGCTTGCCTCATATTGAATTTGCTTATAATCGTTCATTGCATTCTACTACTAAGATGTGCCCTTTTGAAGTTGTGTATGGTTTCCTACCTCGTGCACCTATTGATTTGTTGCCTCTTCCATCTTCGGAGAAGGTTAATTTTGATGCTAAACAACGCGCTGAATTGATTTTAAAAATGCATGAGTTAACTAAGGACAACATTGAGCGTATGAATGCTAAATATAAACTTGCTGGAGATAAGGGTAGAAAACATGTTGTGTTTGCACCTGGAGATCTTGTTTGGTTACATTTGCGTAAGGATAGATTTCCTGATTTGCGCAAATCAAAGCTAATGCCACGTGCTGATGGTCCCTTTAAGGTGTTAGAGAAAATAAATGATAATGCATATAAACTTGAGCTGCCTGCAGATTTTGGGGTTAGTCCCACTTTTAACATTGCAGATTTGAAGCCTTATTTGGGTGAGGAAGATGAGTTTCCGTCGAGGACGACTTCATTTCAAGAAGGGGAGGATGATGAGGACATCAATACCATTGTTACACCCACAGCCCCTACTGCTACATATACGGGACCAATTACTAGAGCTCGCGCACGCCAATTAAATTATCAGGTACTTTCGTTTATTGGTAATGATTCTAATGTTCATGAGAATATGATGCTGCCTAAATTGGATACATTTGTTTTGCTTACAAATGAAGGGCCTAGCTTGGAGAAGGATGAACATTGGAGCAAGAACAAGCATGGAGATGATGCCATGCGCAAGGGGAACAAGAACGGAGTTACAAGTGATGATATCAGGACTTTGAAGCCACCATAATGGGTGCATGAAGCCTTGGACGAAATATACAAGATGCCACTTCATAAATTTCGTCCCGAGGCTATTTTAGGTGCTGCGTCACCTTATTATTGGGCCAGGCCCATGTAATTTCGAAATACATAAGTAAAGGCTATTTTTAGAGTCCGTATGTGTGGGGAAACAAGAGATAGGGTTGATTTCGGACCCCTCCACCAAGGGCCACGAAATTCCCCCCTCTTCCTCCATATATACAGCCCTTAGGGCATCGTTTAGACTTTGGGTTTTGTTTAGATTAAAAGTTCGCCATAGCTGCAACTTCGCGTACTTCGTTTGTGTTCAACGACCAGACAAAGGCGTCACAGAACCCCACCTTGATCAATAAAGCTTTCATCTTATATTCGCAATATCCAGATTGCAATCTTAGTTTCTTGCTTGTTCTTCGTTTGCTCGCAGGAAACAGACCCTCGTGGTCAGGTTGATCGTGCTCCGGCGTGGTCAATAACCTCTCGGAGTTGGTTTAGCGATTGCTAAGGCGCGACGTCCTCGCACGTTCGTAGTCGGATCGTCAAAGTCGACTTCCACCAAAGCGATATCCATCATCTCATCGAAAGATCGGGACCCTCGCCTCTATCAGTTTCTAAAGTCCGAACAAGAGCATATAATTCTTTATCATAAGTAGAATAATTCAGACTAGGCCCACTCAATTTTTCAGATAAGTATGCAACGGGTTTGCCATCTTGTAATAACACACCTCCTAATCCAATTCCACTAGCATCACATTCAAGCTCAAAAGTCTTATTAAAATCAGGAAGTTGGAGTAAAGGAGCATGTGTCAACTTATCTTTCAATACGGAGAAGGCTTCTTCCTGTGCGGTACCCCAAAGAAAAGGCACATCTTTCTTTGTAAGCTCATTGAGAGGTGCAGCAATGGTGCTGAAATCTCTCACAAAACGCCTATAGAATCCAGCGAGGCCAAGAAAACTCCTCACGTGTGTGACCGTTTTGGGCTGCGGCCAACTCTCAATAGCTTCAATCTTGGCTTTATCAACTTCAATTCCCTGTGGAGTAACAACATAGCCAAGAAAAGATACTCGGTCGGTGCAAAAGGTGCACTTCCCAAGGTTACCAAACAAACGTGCATCACGTAGAGCAATAAAAACAGCACGTAAATGTTCCAAATGTTCTTCCAAAGATCTGCTATAAATCAATATGTCATCAAAGTAAACTACCACAAATCGTCGAATGAAAGCACGTAAAACTTCGTTCATTAATCTCATGAAAGTACTAGGTGCATTAGTTAACCCAAAAGGCATGACTAACCACTCATATAATCCAAACTTAGTTTTAATGCTGTTTTCCATTCATCTCCCAATTTCATACGAATTTGATGGTAGCCACTACGCAAATCAACTTTGGAGAATATTGTAGAGCCACTCAATTCATCAAGCATATCATCTAGCCTAGGAATAGGATGACGATAACGAATAGTAATATTATTAATGCCTCTACAATCAACACACATACGTGATGTACCATCCTTTTTCGGCACTAGAATAATAGGAACAGCACAAGGACTAAGGGATTCGCGTATATAACCTTTGTCGAGAAGCTCTTGTACTTGACGCATAATCTCCTTCGTCTCCTCTGGATTGGTACGGTATGGTGCACGGTTTGGCAGTGAAGCACCGGGAATTAAGTCAATCTGATGCTCAATCCCTCGAATAGGCGGTAATCCCGGTGGCACGTCTTGTGGAAAGACATCAGCAAACTCCTGCAAAATGTTAGTGACAGCAGGAGGCAAAGAGGAAGGCACGTCCTCGAATGAAAATAATGCCTCTTTGGACACAAAAGCATAGCAAACAGATTTGCTGAAATCTAGCTCATCAATATCAGATTTGGTGGCAAATAAACATGCACTTTTCAATTTAATTTCAGAAGCAACACTAGATGGTTTATTATTAGGCTTCATTTGTTGCTCAAATTCTTTTGCCACAATCTGATTTTCACTCTTATTCGTCTCCTGTTTTGCTTTATTAGCTCTATTAATATCATCTTTCAAAATGGAATCAGGAGTCATAGGAAGCAAAGTAATATTTTTATCCTTATGAACAAGAGTATAGTGATTGTTTCTACCATGGTGTACAGAATTTTTATCAAATTGCCATGGTCTACCAAGTAATAAGGAACATGCTTGCATAGGTACCACATCACAATCAACATAATCAGCATATGTAGAGATACTAAAATGCACACGAACAGTACGTGTTACCTTAACCTTGCCGCTGTTGTTGAACCATTGGATGTAGTGATGAGGACATGACTACCTTGGATATGACCAAAAATATTGCATATATGCATATTTGTCAGGTGATTTCTAGTGCAAACTATTCAATAATCTATTTATGTTATCCAAAACAAAAATACTTCACACACTTCAGTGTTTTGTCTAATTGCAGGTGTATGGGACATTTGTACAATCCACATATGAAGATAAGGAAGAAAGAGATGTTTATTTGCTGTTCAAAAAGTTCTCTCACGTCACTTTTGGCCCAAGAGAAGATAGAGTCCAAGTCTCTCACGTTCTGGATTCAGATTCGGACTGCACAGACACACCTGACTCAAAACGCACACAAGTTTTTCATACGGACTCCGAATTGGGTGATTCTTTTTTTGTTGGAAACTAGATTTCGTGCACTTTCCAACCCAATTGGAATCACCTTCAAATTCATCCGGAGCGTTGAGTTGTGGACGAAACAATCTGATGCTGCAGCAGAATCCGAGTCAAACTACAAGTCCAAAGGTGTTACATCACCTCCACTTGGGCCCATTGGCCTTGTACGACCTAGATTTAGTTTTAGGCTGCCTTGGGACGTTCTCCCACCTCCTTGGCCGCCACCCCTTGCTCCTATATAAGTAGATCCATCTAGTAGCTTTTCCTTGGGATTTGTTTAGTTAAAAGTTAGCCATTGCAACTTCGTGTACTTCGTTTGTGTCCAACGACCAGACCAAGACCGCTTACGGATCCCCACCATTATCAATACCTCATATATATTTGCAATATTCAGATTGCTTTATCATATTCTTGCTCGTTCTTCGATTGCTTGCAGGAATAGACCTTCGTGGTCAGGCTGACCGTGCTTCCGGCATCATCAGTAACCTCAGGAGATTGGTTTAGCGATTGCTAAGGCGCAACGTCGTGCACGTTTGTAGTCGGATCGTCAAAGTCATCTCCACCAAATCGATAGTTATCATCTCATTGAAAGATCGGGACACCCTCGCCTCTATCAAGTGGTATCAGTTTTCAGGTTGCTCGGTGAGAATTTCCAGTTTTCCTAGATTAGATTTATTTTCTTACCTATTGTCCAAGAAAAATCCTCAAAAAAGAGTTAGATCTATTCATCCTTTGTCCAAGCCAGTCTGAGCCTTCGCAATTTTCTTTTTATTGCTTGCATAGTTGAATTATCGGTTGCATCGTCGTGTCGAGTTGCTGGTCTTAGTGTCTAGGTTGTTTAGAGTTTCGAGTTCTGTTCACATTAGTCACGTCGCCGCTGCATCATTATCCCTTCCGCTGTCCACCACCCATCCATCAATTTCCTCCACGTGCTACCCACCGTTCATTGTCATAATCATAGTTGAGATCGTTCCAATCTTCGCTTGATCCAATCTATATCTTATCTAGTTTGTTTTGGAAAGAGGGAGAGAGAAAAAAAAAGATAGAGAAAAAAAACGAGAGAAAAAAAAAGTAAAAAAAAAGTCAGAGAAAAAAAAAGGAAAAGAAAAAAAGTGTGAGAAAAAAAGAGAGGAGAAAAAAAAACAAAATTCGGATCTATTTAGACTCAATCTCGTAGTTGAATTCGGATTGGAATCTGTTTTGTGCACTGTTCAGTGAAACAGGCATAACTTCCTCATATGAAGTCTGTTTTGGCTCCGCGAGTACTCAAATGAAAGCTAGCGACGAGCCACATCTAAATAGTTGCAGAAGCTAGTTCAGTATTTGGCACCTCAACATCAGCTTCTAAATAGGTCTACTGCTATTGTGATCTTCACTTATATCTTGCTGTCCAGAGCTACTTCATTTCCTTTATTGATGCTAGTTGTGCTACGACGTGACCTCATTAGTGTTCTAGGCTCGCGTCTCTAGTTTGGTCTAGCCTAGGACCAGCACAGTACCGTCGTTGAGCGTTTATTCAACATTGCATCTTTGAATTGATTATTGCTAATCTTTTGCTACCATATATAGCCAACCCAGCTCCACATATTTCTACACCGTGTATACGTACGCTCCCCTGGCAATCGCTTTACTCAATATTCGGAGTTACTTGACACCGCTGGTTGCCGATCACCGCCTGCTGCATGGTAAGAACTTGTAAGACACTGATATTTGCTTTACTGTGAGCGTTTTACCACCACATCCTAGTAGTTATGGGAACATTATTTTTGGGTTTTGTTTCTTGTTCTACTAATCATGACAGGATCCAGAGTCAATTCATGGGCTTTGTCGATCGCGGGAGACGTGCCACCACCTTTGCAAATACCACAACCGTCACGAGAGGTGCACAAACATCCAAATGCACATGATCAGGTTAATGTATCTATACCACCATTTAATGGCCGTTTTAAACCTGCTTTATATATTGAATGGGAGTTCGACATAAAAAATATATTTGCTTCCCATAATTTCGATGAACATAAAAAGGTTAAGGTTGCGGTTGGTTCTTTCACTGGTTATGCTTTGGTTTGGTGGAGTGAATATTGTCGGTTACACCCTGATTATATACCTACTACTTGGGATGATTTGAAACTTGCCACGCGACATACTTTCGTCCCTGCTTATTATACTCGTGACATGATTAAGAAGTTGCAACACTTAAAACAAGGTAGTGAAACTGTAACAAAATATTATGATGATTTACAAACTACCTTGTTGCATTCCTCTTTAGAAGAAAGTGAAGATGATTTTATGGATAGATTTTGGGGAGGATTAAACCGTGATATTCAAGAGATACTAATTCATGAAGAGTGTTATCCTATGGACCATTTGTTTCATCTTGCTTGCAAAGCTGAACAGGAAATAAAACGACGTGTTGGCAACGAGGAGAACAAGCGCACGGTGCACATTCCAAGAGTTGATATGATTGTTCCTTCAACTACTAGGCATACTATGACAACCACATCCGTTGTTGTCAGGACTACATCACCTCCACCATGTGACACATCGCCCCCGAGAGTGGCTACATCATCTGAGTTGATCATAAGAGGTAATGACAAAGGTACTGATCTTCCATCTCTACATGAGAATGATGAATGCCTTGTCAATTTGAATGCACCATCTGATGAGCTACCCACTACTTTGATCACACCACCTATTTTAGAGGACTACGTTGATAATTTGACTTTGCCATGTGATCAAACAACTGAAATACCAACAATTTTGAGTGCACCCATTGAATTAACTATTGATGCAAAAGAACCAATGTTTAATCATTTTGATATGACCTCTAATCTTGGTGATGATTCTGTGTTAAATGACTTATTGCATGTTTGCTTATTTGAGCATGTTGTAGCATGTAAATTTGATGCAAGTAAGGTTTATTCACCAATGTTGGGATGGTTTAATGATGAACATTGTCAATCTTTTGAAATGAATAAGAGCTTCACTTATATGTGCAAACTGAGTTGCAATATTTTCATGCCTTCTACTTCTTGTGCTAATTTTTTGGCTTTAGATTTTATGAACTATGCAAGTTACTCATCTATTCATGTGTCATATATGCAAAAATCAAGGGAAGTAAAAATGGATGACATATACATATACAACATGTACACCTTGTCTCTTTTGTTAGCCACATTTCAGATTAAGCAACGCCGAGGACGGCTTTATTTTCAAGAAGGGGAGGATGATAAGGACATGACTACCTTGGATATGACCAAAAATATTGCATATATGCATATTTGTCAGGTGATTTCTAGTGCAAACTATTCAATAATCTATTTATGTTATCCAGAACAAAAATACTTCACACACTTTTGTGTTTTGTCTAATTGCAGGTGTATGGGACATTTGTACAATCCACATATGATGATAAGGAAGAAAGAGATGTTTATTTGCTGTCCAAAAAGTTCTCTCACGTCACTTTTGGCCCAAGAGAAGATAGAGTCCAAGTCTCTCACGTTCTGGATTCAGATTCGGACTGCACAGACACACCTGACTCAAAACGCACACAAGTTTTTCATACGGACTCCGAATTGGGTGATTCATTTTTTGTTGGAAACTAGATTTCGTGCACTTTCCAACCCAATTGGAATCACCTTCAAATTCGTCCGGAGCGTTGAGTTGTGGACGAAACAATCTGATGCTGCAGCAGAATCCGAGTCAAACTACAAGTCCAAAGGTGTTACATCACCTCCACTTGGGCCCATTGGCCTTGTACGACCTAGATTTAGTTTTAGGCTGCCTTGGGACGTCCTCCCACCTTCTTGGCCGCCACCCCTTGCTCCTATATAAGTAGATCCATCTAGTAGCTTTTCCTTGGGATTTGTTTAGTTAAAAGTTAGCCATTGCAACTTCGTGTACTTCGTTTGTGTCCAACGACCAGACCAAGACCGCCTACGGATCTCCACCATTATCAATACCTCATATATATTTGCAATATTCAGATTGCTTTATCATATTCTTGCTCGTTCTTCGATTGCTTGCAGGAATAGACCTTCGTGGTCAGGCTGACCGTGCTTCCGGCATCATCAGTAACCTCAGGAGATTGGTTTAGCGATTGCTAAGGCGCAACGTCGTGCACGTTTGTAGTCGGATCGTCAAAGTCATCTCCACCAAATCGATAGTTATCATCTCATTGAAAGATCGGGACACCCTCGCCTCTATCAGTGGGGTTCTGTGACGCCTTTGTCTGGTCGTTGAACACAAACGAAGTACGCGAAGTTGCAGCTATGGCGAACTTTTAATCTAAACAAAACCCAAAGTCTAAACGATGCCCTAAGGACTGTATATATGGAGGAAGAGGGGGGAATTTCGTGGCCCTTGATGGAGGGGTCCGAAATCAACCCTATCTCTTGTTTCCCCACACATACGGACTCTAAAAATAGCCTATACTCATGTATTTCGAAATTACATGGGCCTGGCCCAATAATAAGGTGACGCAGCACCTAAAATAGCCTCGGGACGAAATTTATGAAGTGGCATCTTGTATATTTCGTCCAAGGCTTCATGCACCCATTATGGTGGCTTCAAAGTCCTGAAATCATCACTTGTAACTCCGTTCTTGTTCCCCTTGCGCATGCCATCATCTCCATGCTTGTTCTTGCTCCAATGTTCATCCTTCTCCAAGCTAGACCCTTCATTTGTAAGCAAAACAAATGTATCCAATTTAGGCAGCATCGTATTCTCATGAACATTAGAATCATTACCAAGAAACGAAAGTACCTGGTAATTTAGTTGGCGTGCACGAGCTCTAGTAATTGGTCCAGTATGTATAGCAGCAGGGGCTGTGGGTGTAACAATTGTATTGATGTCCTCATCATCCTCCCCTTCTTGAAATGAAGTCGTCCTCGACGGAAGTTCATCTTCCTCACCCAAATAAGGCTTCAAATCTGCAATGTTAAAAGTGGGACTAACCCCAAAATCTGCAGGCAGCTCAAGTTTATATGCATTATCATTTATTTTCTCTAACACCTTAAAGGGACCATCAGCACGTGGCATTAGCTTTGATTTGCGCAAATCAGGAAATCTATCCTTACGCAAATGTAACCAAACAAGATCTCCAGGTGCAAACACAACATGTTTTCTACCCTTATCTCCAGCAAGTTTATATTTAGCATTCATACGCTCAATGTTGTCCTTAGTTAACTCATGCATTTTTAAAATCAATTCAGCGCGTTGTTTAGCATCAAAATTAACCTTCTCCGAAGATGGAAGAGGCAACAAATCAATAGGTGCACGAGGTAGGAAACCATACACAACTTCAAAAGGGCACATCTTAGTAGTAGAATGCAATGAACGATTATAAGCAAATTCAATATGAGGCAAGCATTCCTCCCACATTTTCTTATTATTCTTCAAAACAGCCCTAAGCATAGTAGACAACGTTCTATTGACTACTTCAGTTTGTCCATCAGTTTGGGGGTGACAAGTAGTACTAAAAAGCAGTTTAGTCCCCAACTTAGCCCATAAACATCTCCAAAAGTGGCTAAGAAATTTAGTATCACGATCTGAAACAATAGTATTTGGCACACCATGCAAGCGAATAATTTCACGAAAGAACAAATCAGCAACATTAACAGCATCATCGCTTTTATGACATGGTATAAAGTGTGCCATTTTCGAGAATCTATCCACGACAACAAATATGCTATCCCTCCCCTTCTTTGTTCGAGGTAAATGATAGAGGCGGAGGTGTCCCGTCTTTCGATGAGATGATGGATTTCGCTTTGGTGGAAGTCGACTTTGACGATCCGACTACGAACGTGCTAGGACGTCGCGCCTTAGCAATCGCTAAACCAACTCCGAGAGGTTATTGACCACGCCGGAGCACGATCAACCTGACCACGAGGGTCTGTTTCCTGCGAGCAAACGAAGAACAAGCAAGAAACTAAGATTGCAATCTGGATATTGCGAATATAAGATGAAAGCTTTATTGATCAAGGTGGGGTTCTGTGACGCCTTTGTCTGGTCGTTGAACACAAACGAAGTACGCGAAGTTGCAGCTATGGCGAACTTTTAATCTAAACAAAACCCAAAGTCTAAACGATGCCCTAAGGGCTGTATATATGGAGGAAGAGGGGGGGAATTTCGTGGCCCTTGGTGGAGGGGTCCGAAATCAACCCTATCTCTTGTTTCCCCACACATACGGACTCTAAAAATAGCCTATACTTATGTATTTCGAAATTACATGGGCCTGGCCCAATAATAAGGTGACGCAGCACCTAAAATAGCCTCGGGACAAAATTTATGAAGTGGCATCTTGTATATTTCGTCCAAGGCTTCATGCACCCATTATGGTGGCTTCAAAGTCCTGAAATCATCACTTGTAACTCCGTTCTTGTTTCCCTTACGCATGCCATCATCTCCATGCTTGTTCTTGCTCCAATGTTCATCCTTCTCCAAGCTAGGCCCTTCATTTGTAAGCAAAACAAATGTATCCAATTTAGGCAGCATCATATTCTCATGAACATTAGAATCATTACCAAGAAACGAAAGTACCTGGTAATTTAGTTGGCGTGCACGAGCTCTAGTAATTGGTCCAGTATGTATAGCAGCAGGGGCTGTGGGTGTAACAATTGTATTGATGTCCTCATCATCCTCCCCTTCTTGAAATGAAGTCGTCCTCGACGGAAGTTCATCTTCCTCACCCAAATAAGGCTTCAAATCTGCAATGTTAAAAGTGGGACTAACCCCAAAATCTGCAGGCAGCTCAAGTTTATATGCATTATCATTTATTTTCTCTAACACCTTAAAGGGACCATCAGCACGTGGCGTTAGCTTTGATTTGCGCAAATCAGGAAATCTATCCTTACGCAAATGTAACCAAACAAGATCTCCAGGTGCAAACACAACATGTTTTCTACCCTTATCTCCAGCAAGTTTATATTTAGCATTCATACGCTCAATGTTTTCCTTAGTTAACTCATGCATTTTTAAAATCAATTCAGCACGTTGTTTAGCATCAAAATTAACCTTCTCCGAAGATGGAAGAGGCAACAAATCAATAGGTGCACGAGGTAGGAAACCATACACAACTTCAAAAGGGCACATCTTAGTAGTAGAATGCAATGAACGATTATAAGCAAATTCAATATGAGGCAAGCATTCCTCCCACATTTTCTTATTATTCTTCAAAACAGCCCTAAGCATAGGAGACAACGTTCTATTGACTACTTCAGTTTGTCCATCAGTTTGGGGGTGACAAGTAGTACTAAAAAGCAGTTTAGTCCCCAACTTAGCCCATAAACATCTCCAAAAGTGGCTAAGAAATTTAGTATCACGATCCGAAACAATAGTATTTGGCACACCATGCAAGCGAATAATTTCACGAAAGAACAAATCAGCAACATTAACAGCATCATCGCTTTTATGACATGGTATAAAGTGTGCCATTTTCGAGAATCTATCCACGACAACAAATATGCTATCCCTCCCCTTCTTTGTTCGAGGTAAACCTAAAACAAAGTCCATAGATATATCCTCCCAAGGAACACTAGGTACAGGCAAAGGCATATATAAACCATGAGGATTGAGTCGTGACTTAGCTTTTTGACATGTAGTGCAGCGAGCAATAAAATGCTCAACATCCCGTCTCATCTTTGGCCAAAAGAAATGTGTAGCAAGTACGTCCTCCGTCTTCTTCACGCCAAAGTGTCCCATTAATCCTCCTCCATGCGCCTCCTGCAACAACAAAAGACGAACGGAGCTAGCTGGAATGCATAGCTTGTTAGCACGAAACACAAATCCATTGTTAACGACGAACTTGTTCCACATTCTTCCTTCTTTACAATTCTGCATTACATTTTTAAAATCAGCATCATGCACATATTGATCTTTGATGGTCTCCAAACAAAATATTTTGAAGTCAAGTTGTGAAAGCATAGTATAGCGGCGAGACAATGCATCAGCAATAACATTTTCTTTTCCCTTCTTGTGTTTAATGACATAAGGAAAAGTCTCAATGAATTCAACCCATTTAGCATGTCTACGATTCAGTTTAGCTTGACTTTTAATATGTTTCAAAGATTCATGATCAGAATGTATAACAAATTCTTTGGGCCATAAATAATGTTGCCATGTTTCTAAAGTCCGAACAAGAGCATATAATTTTATCATAAGTAGAATAATTCAGACTAGGCCCACTCAATTTTTCAGAAAAGTATGCAACAGGTTTGCCATCTTGTAATAACACACCGCCTAATCCAATTCCACTAGCATCACATTCAAGCTCAAAAGTCTTATTAAATTCAGGAAGTTGGAGTAAAGGAGCATGTGTCAACTTATCTTTCAATACCGAGAAGGCTTCTTCCTGTGCGGTACCCCAAAGAAAAGGCACATCTTTCTTTGTAAGCTCATTGAGAGGTGCAGCAATGGTGCTAAAATCTCTCACAAAACGCCTATAGAATCCAGCGAGGCCAAGAAAACTCCTCACTTGTGTGACCGTTTTGGGTTGCGGCCAACTCTCAATAGCTTCAATCTTGGCTTTATCAACTTCATTCCCTGTGGAGTAACAACATAGCCAAGAAAAGATACTCGGTCGGTGCAAAAGGTGCACTTCCCAAGGTTACCAAACAAACGTGCATCACGTAGAGCAATAAAAACAGCACGTAAATGTTCCAAATGTTCTTCCAAAGATCTGCTATAAATCAATATGTCATCAAAGTAAACTACCACAAATCGTCCAATGAAAGCACGTAAAACTTCGTTCATTAATCTCATGAAAGTACTAGGTGCATTAGTTAACCCAAAAGGCATGACTAACCACTCATATAATCCAAACTTAGTTTTGAATGTTGTTTTCCATTCATCTCCCAATTTCATACGAATTTGATGGTATCCACTATGCAAATCAACTTTGGAGAATATTGTAGAGCCACTCAATTCATCAAGCATATCATCTAGCCTAGGAATAGGATGACGATAACGAATAGTAATATTATTAATGCCTCTACAATCAACACACATACGTGATGTACCATCCTTTTTCGGCACTAGAATAATAGGAACAGCACAAGGACTAAGGGATTCGCGTATATAACCTTTGTCGAGAAGCTCTTGTACTTGACGCATAATCTCCTTCGTCTCCTCTGGATTGGTACGGTATGGTGCACGGTTTGGCAGTGAAGCACCAGGAATTAAGTCAATCTGATGCTCAATCCCTCGAATAGGCGGTAATCCCGGTGGCACGTCTTGTGGAAAAACGTCAGCGAACTCCTGCAAAATGTTAGTGACAGCAGGAGGCAAAGAGGAAGGCACGTCCTCGAATGAAAATAATGCCTCTTTGCACACAAAAGCATAGCAAACAGATTTGCTAAAATCTAGCTCATCAATATCAGATTTGGTGGCAAATAAACATGCACTTTTCAGTTTAATTTCAGAAGCAACACTAGATGGTTTATTATTAGGCTTCATTTGTTGCTCAAATTCTTTTGCCACAATTTGATTTTCACTCTTATTCTTCTCCTGTTGTGCTTTATTAGCTCTATTAATATCATCTTTCAAAATGGAATCAGGAGTCATAGGAAGCAAAGTAATATTTTTATCCTTATGAACAAGAGTATAGTGATTGTTTCTACCGTGGTGTACAGAATTTTTATCAAATGCCATGGTCTACCAAGTAATAAGGAACATGCTTGCATAGGTACCACATCACAATCAACATAATCAGCATATGTAGAGATACTAAAATGCACACGAACAGTACGTGTTACCTTAACCTTGCCGCTGTTGTTGAACCATTGGATGTAGTAAGGATGTGGATGTGGTCTTGTGGTGAGAGAATCTCCATGCTAGCCAAGTTGTTGCAGCTCCCTCCGTCTATTATGACGCGCACAGAACGTTCCTTCACAACTCCCTTGGTATGGAACAAATTGTGCCTCTGATTTTGCTCAGATTGTGTGACCTGCACACTCAAAACACGTTGAGCAACTAAACATTCATACCTGTCAGCGTCTTCAGGAGCCATGTATTGCGTCTCATGATCAGAATCATCTCCACCATGTTCTTCACGTGTAATAAGAGCCAATGTCTCCTCATCATAGTCACTAGCAGACTCATATCCACCATCCGCAGTAGCAATCATCACACGCGGAGATTTGCATTCCCTCGCATAATGACCTCCTCCCTTACAACGACGACAAATAATATCACTTGTGCGCCCTGTAGATGCCATGGAAGAAGAAGAACGCTGTGCAGGACCCGCAGGTGCGCTCTTGGAAGATAATGGTGGTTGTGCCTGTTTTCTTGTATCACGGCTGGAGGTGGCACCGGATGGAGGTGCTGGTGCAGTTGAAGTAGAAGATGCACGTGGTGTCCATGATGAAGGTCGGCCTGCAGAAAAGTTAGTTCGCCCCAATGCTTGTCGATCCTGCACTTCACGTTCAGCTTTACAAGCAAGATGGAATAAACGAGTGATATTAGTATACTCCTTATAGTCTAGAATGGTCTGAATCTCTCTATTTAATCCACCCAGAAAACGTGCAAGCATAGCTTCATTCTCCTCAACAATACCACATCTAATCATGCCAGTTTGTAATTCCTGATAATATTCTTCTACAGAATTTTTTCCTTGTCTTAAACGCTGCAATTTTTGAAGCAATTCACGTTGATAATATGGTGGAACCCAACGCGTACGCATAGCAGTTTTCAAAGAAGCCCAAGTAGTTGGAATAGGATATAATCTACAATGTTCAGACCACCATACACATGCAAAACTAGTGAAAGCACAAACAGCAGCAGCAACTCGTCTCTCCTCAGGATATTGTAAACATGTAAACCGTTGTTCAGTTTCTAACTCCCAAGTAAGATATATATCAGGAACATATCTACCCTCAAATGGTGGAATATTCAATTTCAGTTTAGGAATATGGACATCATCTCGTACCTGAGGTGGTGGTGCAGGCCTACCATTACGAATATATACCTGAGGTCGACCTGCTGGTGGCGGTACAGGTGGCTGCACGTAGTGTTGATTTTGATCAACCTCATCCTCATAATCTCCCACATAATCATCCTCCTCCGCATCAGCAGCAGGAGCCACAGAAGTATCAACAGCAGCACCAACAGTTTGGCCAAACGCAAGAGGAACACGGCTTGCTCGGCGGAGGTCTGCTTCGCGACGTGGAGGTAGTCGTTGTTGTTGTTGTTGGAGAGGTGCGTTAGGTGCAGCGGGTGGTGGTGGTGGAAGACGCGCGAGCAATTCATTAAACTTGTTATCGAGCTTTGTTTCGAACGTCTTCTCAAGGCCAGTGATCTTCTCCATGGCCTCTTCAAAATTGTTCAGCACATCTTGCACCTGTTCAGTCATCATTTGCTGAAACTTATCATGAAGCTCCTTGCTTGATAAATTCTCCCAGTCAATCTCGTCGGCTTGTGATCCTGGCATGGTTAGCAGCAATAGAAACACACAAGAATATGATCCTACAGACTACGAACAAGTGGTGGTGGTGGGTGTCACAAATCCGTCAAGCAAATCTCAAATTCTTACCAGTTCTTACCCAGCAGCAGGCGGTGATCGGCAACCGTTGTAGTCAAAAACTCTCAAAGCTTGGATAGAGCGATTACCAGGGAGAGTCAAACGCACGACGTAGATGTATGTGGAGCTGGGAAGGCTTATAATATGGTAGCAAAAAGGGTCAGCAATAATCAATTCAGAGATGCAAAGTTGAATAAACGCTCAACGACGGTACTGTGCTGGTCCTAGGCTAGACTGTGCTAGAGACGCGAGCCTAGAACACTAACAAAATCACGGCGCGGCACGTAAACAAGGGAAAAGCACACTCTGGATTTTTTTTTCGCTCTTTTTTTTTGCGCTCTTTCTTTTTTTTGCGCTGTTTTTTTTTTGCGAAAAATCACTATAATGGCGAGTGTCTCAAAACTCTTCTTAGCTCAAACTGACAGGATGGGCACGAAATTTTTTCGACCAAATTTTTTTTTTGACTGCCCGGACCCAAGAACTGGAAACGGGTCAAAAAAAAACTTCCTATCATGGCACCTGTCTCAAAACACTCAGAAACACCTAAAAATAGGATAGCCAGAAAATTTTTCAAAAAATGCGTTTTCGAAAAATTTTGGGCCTAAACGGAGCGTGGCTACCCGACTCTTTTTTTTTTCCGAAACCTACTCCGGCAAGGAAACACGAATCGGAATCTAGATGGATCCCGAAAACAAACCTAATAAGCAAAGAACTCGGATTGGTGGTGGATATATGGTGGTGGTATATGGCAGCGGTGGTGGTAGCGGTGGTAGTATATGGATATGGATCGGTGGTGGTATATGGACACGGATTGGTGGTGGTATATGGATACGGATTCGGTGCGGTGGTGGTAGATGGCAGGGGCGATGATGATGGTGCGGCGGCGGCGTGACAACTTATGACCAAAACTCGAAACTCTACAAGACTAGACTCTAAGACCAGCAACTAGACACGACGATGCAACCGCAAATTCAACAAAGCAAAACCCTAAAAAGATTATGCAAGGCTCAGATTGGTTCGGATATGATGAACTAACCCTAATTTTTTTTTTGTGGCTTTTTCGTGGACTATAGGTATGAAGAACAGACTCGATCTAAACTACGAAAAACTGTAAAATCTCACTGAGCAACCTGGAAATCTGATACCACTTGATAGAGGCAAAGGTGTCCCGTCTTTCGATGAGATGATGGATATCGCTTTGGTGGAAGTCGACTTTGACGATCCGACTACGAACGTGCGAGGACGTCGCACCTTAGCAATCGCTAAACCAACTCCGAGAGGTTATTGACCACGCCGGAGCACGATCAACCTGACCACGAGGGTCTGTTTCCTGCGAGCAAACGAAGAACAAGCAAGAAACTAAGATTGCAATCTGGATATTGCGAATATAAGATGAAAGCTTTATTGATCAAGGCGGGGTTCTATGACGCCTTTGTCTGGTCGTTGAACACAAACGAAGTACGCGAAGTTGCAGCTATGGCGAACTTTTAATCTAAACAAAACCCAAAGTCTAAACGATGCCCTAAGGGCTGTATATATGGAGGAAGAGGGGGGAATTTCGTGGCCCTTGATGGAGGGGTCCGAAATCAACCATATCTCTTGTTTCCCCACACATACGGACTCTAAAAATAGCCTATACTCATGTATTTCGAAATTACATGGGCCTGGCCCAATAATAAGGTGACGCAGCACCTAAAATAGCCTCGGGACGAAATTTATGAAGTGGCATCTTGTATATTTCGTCCAAGGCTTCATGCACCCATTATGGTGGCTTCAAAGTCCTGAAATCATCACTTGTAACTCCGTTCTTGTTCCCCTTGCGCATGCCATCATCTCCATGCTTGTTCTTGCTCCAATGTTCATCCTTCTCCAAGCTAGGCCCTTCATTTGTAAGCAAAACAAATGTATCCAATTTAGGCAGCATCATATTCTCATGAACATTAGAATCATTACCAAGAAACGAAAGTACCTGGTAATTTAGTTGGCGTGCACGAGCTCTAGTAATTGGTCCAGTATGTATAGCAGCAGGGGCTGTGGGTGTAACAATTGTATTGATGTCCTCATCAATCATCATGAAGATGCTCAACACGCGCAAATGCATAAGTCCCAACAAGCTCTAGTTCACGCCAAGGCCAAGCTTCAAGAGCAAAAGAGAAGACCGCGAGACGAGCACCACCAAGACAGAGCTACGGCAACACCAACCACTTCGGCATCTTTGCCAAGTGTTCTCAAGGCATCTTCGCCTTTGGAAGTAAGGCATCTTCGCCTACTTCCCGTGAGTTCGCCTACATCGACATCATCAAGTACAAGGCGACCACCTACAAGCGAGGGCGACACTTCCATCTTCGGAAGCCCCTCAAGGAAGATGGCCGAGCATGGGAATTTCCCTTTGGTCATGGAGACGAGCTACGAGGTGCCACATCATATGGGCCTCCAACAACAAGATGGAGACAAGAAGGTCGAGCAAGGGCCATACCCTTCAACCACAGCGACAAGCATGAATCTCTTCAACAACATGAAGACGGCGCCCATATTGGACTCATACTCCGAGTCAAGCTACAAGACCGCACATAAGACCTTATCTTTGGTCTTAGAGGAGAGTGATGATGTGCCATCTTCGGCCTTCATCCACGGCTACAAAGATGACATGATTGAGCATGGAGACATTTGCACCAACATCTCCGACACCCACATATAGAGAGGTGCCCCAATTCCCATGTGAGGAGAGCCACCCCACCATGAGTGATATGAGTGACTCCACCATTTGTGACCTTGAGTGCATTTCCTATGAGAGGAAGAGTGTGACCACCACTATCCCCACACTTGAGAGCATGCCACACATCCTATGTGAGGTTGAGAGCCATTTGAGTGACTCCGCCAACCATATGAGTGAGAGCATCCAAGAGGGAGTGAGTGAGCCACAACACTTAGTGAGTGAGGTAGTTGACACGGCATGTGAGGCCACTTTGATTTCTAACGACCTAACCTCTACTCCGAATGTGTTTTCTTCTTTGGTGCTAGGTCTCCTACATGACGACACGCCTATCCTCGACGAGTCCATACCTCCAATGGAGACGACGATGGCCATGGTGGAAGAAGATGCACCCCCCCCACATGGTTCCATCAAGATGAAGATGACCAAGACTTGGTCTTCGACACCTCACCTACAACACATGAGCGATGCTCCAAAGGTAACATAGGTGATGGTGCTTCTCTTATCCCACTAGTGGACTATTTTATGAATGATTGCTTGCATGATGTTGACACACCTATACCCATGCTTCATGCTAGTATGACTTCTTCATGTCATGAATTACCTATTTATGATGAATATGATGACGAGCATGTCGAGTTGCCTTGTTGTGATGCTATGCTCCATAGGATATCATGTGAAAATTCTTTTGGTCACATCATGTTTGACAATCCATTAACCTTGTCATGTGCTATGAGTGAGATATCCCATATTGCATCATCTTAATCTCAACATAGTGACTATGCATGCCCCATTACCATAAATCCCATTTGCACTTATGGCATAGATGATGACATGATGGTCATTGGCTTTTGTTTCTCTTGCAATGATATTGATATGCTTCCTTTACATGATTTGCGCAATTCATCTACTATGCCATGCCATGATCACATTGTTCCAAATATGCATTGTGTGGGATGTTGTCAATCTTCTCCATGTGATGTTTCCATTAATGCTCATGAGGAGACCCCCATAGTTTCCTCATACATATTAGGAGATTTTGATGCATTCCATACATTGCATGATTTTCATAATTGCTTGCACCATATGCATTCCATGAATAACAATGCTCTACATATTTCTTGTGATGCATTACACAATTTGAGTCTCCATTATGCTATACATAACAACAAACCTATCATGATGGATGACATGTTTCTATATCACACATCTCATTTATTCGAGCATTGGATATTTTGTGCTAACCAACACAAGCACGTGCGCATCATGATGGATGATGTGTACATCTACCATGCACACACAATTTTCACTTTGTCTTTGTTTTGTGTAGGTACTCGCGTATACTCGTCAACCTCTCAATCCTAAGAGTTGACGAAACGAGCTCTTGAGAGAAAAGATGACTTGGGATCCCGTGAACTATCCTTCCCACCGCTCTCCTCGCGCAATGACTACGCGCATCTCTCTCACTTGGATCTCACACGACTATGGGCTATATACCGCTTATCGCTTCATGCTCATTTTACCGTGTTCACTTTGCATGCTATGCTTACTTCTATGCCTTTGCCATGCAATTGTGACCCTTGCGTGCATCTACCCATGATTCACAATTATGCTACTCCTATGTCTATTTGCATGCTTGGTGGAGATCCTTATTGCTATTGCCATGTTTATCATGTGCCTCATGCTATTGATCCTATTTTGCTCATATCCTCCTTTCATGCTTGTGATATGTCTTGTGCATTATTCATGCCCACCATTTGCACACATGACATACTTGACATGATTCCTTCTAGTACGTTGCATCTTCGCACTACTAGCTTGATTTCCTTCATTCACATGATTGCTTGCTTTGTCGCATCACCCATGTTCCATTCTTACTTGATTTCTTGGGTGGATGACGTTCATGTTCATGCCTCTCACATGATATATTGTGTTCATTGTCTCCAATTGTTGAATCTATGCTTATTGATCAGGGAGACTTGGACACTTTACTTGTGATGCATGCTTGCTTGATTGAGCCTATTGTATTTGGTTGTTCTCGCATCATCATATGCCTCCATACTATGAAATGCTGATAGAGGCGGGGTGTCCCGATCTTTCGATGAGATGATAACTATCGATTTGGTGAAAATGACTTTGACGATCCGACTACAAACGTGCACGACGTTGCGCCTTAGCAATCGCTAAACCAACTCCGAGAGGTTATTGACCACGCCGAAGCACAATCAACCTGACCACGAAGGTCTATTCCTGCAAGCAATCGAAGAACAAGCAAGAATATGATAAAGCAATCTGGATATTGCGAATATAGATGAAGTATTGATAAAGGTGGGGATCCGTAAGCGGTCTTGGTCTGGTCGTTGGACACAAACGAAGTACACGAAGTTGCAATGGCTAACTTTTAACTAAACAAATCCCAAGGAAAAGCTACTAGATGGATCTACTTATATAGGAGCAAGGGGTGGCGGCCAAGGAGGTGGGAGGACGTCCCAAGGCAGCCTAAAACTAAATCTAGGTCGTACAAGGCCAATGGGCCCAAGTGGAGGTGATGTAACACCTCTGGACTTGTAATTTGACTCGGATTCTGCTGCAGCATCAGATTGTTTCGTCCACAACTCAACGCTCCGGACGAATTTGAAGGTGATTCCAATTGGGTTGGAAAGTGCACGAAATCTAGTTTACAACAAAAAAAGAATCACCCAATTCGGAGTCCGTATGAAAAACTTGTGTGCGTTTTGAGTCAGGTATGTCTGTGCAGTCCGAATCTGAATCCAGAACGTGAGAGACTTGGACTCTATCTTCTCTTGGGCCAAAAGTGACGTGAGAGAACTTTTTGGACAGCAAATAAACATCTCTTTCTTCCTTATCTTCATATGTGGATTGTACAAATGTCCCATACACCTGCAATTAGACAAAACACAAAAGTGTGTGAAGTATTTTTGTTCTGGATAACATAAATAGATTATTGAATAGTTTGCACTAGAAATCACCTGACAAATATGCATATATGCAATATTTTTGGTCATTTCCAAGGTAGTCATGTCCTCATCATCCTCCCCTTCTTGAAAATAAAGCCGTCCTCGGCGTTGCTTAATCTGAAATGTGGCTAACAAAAGAGACAAGGTGTACATGTTGTATATGTATATGTCATCCATTTTTACTTCCCTTGATTTTTGCATATATGACACATGAATAGATGAGTAACTTGCATAGTTCATAAAATCTAAAGCCAAAAAATTAGCACAAGAAGTAGAAGGCATGAAAATATTGCAACTCAGTTTGCACATATAAGTGAAGCTCTTATTCATTTCAAAAGATTGACAATGTTCATCATTAAACCATCCCAACATTGGTGAATAAACCTTACTTGCATCAAATTTACATGCTACAACGTGCTTAAATAAGCAAACATGCAATAAGTCATTCAACACAGAATCATCACCAAGATTAGAGGTCATATCAAAATGATTAAACATTGGTTCTTTTGCATCAATAGTTAATTCAATGGGTGCACTCAAAATTGTTGGTATTTCAGTTGTTTGATCACATGGCAAAGTCAAATTATCAACGTAGTCCTCTAAAATAGGTGGTGTGATCAAAGTAGTGGGTAGCTCATCAGATGGTGCATTCAAATTGACAAGGCATTCATCATTCTCATGTAGAGATGGAAGATCAGTACCTTTGTCATTACCTCTTATGATCAACTCAGATGATGTAGCCACTCTCGGGGGCGATGTGTTACATGGTGGAGGTGATGTAGTCCTGACAACAACGGATGTAGTTGTCATAGTATGCCTAGTAGTTGAAGGAACAATCATATCAACTCTTGGAATGTGCACCGTGCGCTTGTTCTCCTCGTGGCCAACACGTCGTTTTATTTCCTGTTCAGCTATGCAAGCAAGATGAAACAAATGGTCCATAGGATAACACTCTTCATGAATTAGTATCTCTTGAATATCACGGTTTAATCCTCCCCAAAATCTATCCATAAAATCATCTTCACTTTCTTCTAAAGAGGAATGCAACAAGGTAGTTTGTAAATCATCATAATATTTTGTTACAGTTTCACTACCTTGTTTTAAGTGTTGCAACTTCTTAATCATGTCACGAGTATAATAAGCAGGGACGAAAGTATGTCGCATGGCAAGTTTCAAATCATCCCAAGTAGTAGGTATATAATCATGGTGTAACCGACAATATTCACTCCACCAAACCAAAGCATAACCAGTGAAAGAACCAACCGCAACCTTAACCTTTTTATGTTCATCGAAATTATGGGAAGCAAATATATTTTTTATGTCGAACTCCCATTCAATATATAAAGCAGGTTTAAAACGGCCATTAAATGGTGGTATAGATACATTAACCTGATCATGTGCATTTGGATGTTTGTGCACCTCTCGTGACGGTTGTGGTATTTGCAAAGGTGGTGGCACGTCTCCCGCGATCGACAAAGCCCATGAATTGACTCTGGATCCTGTCATGATTAGTAGAACAAGAAACAAAACCCAAAAATAATGTTCCTATAACTACTAGGATGTGGTGGTAAAACGCTCACAGTAAAGCAAATATCAATGTCTTACAAGTTCTTACCATGCAGCAGGCGGTGATCGGCAACCAGCGGTGTTAAGTAACTCCGAATATTGAGTAAAGCGATTGCCAGGGGAGCGTACGTATACACGATGTAGAAATATGTGGAGCTGGGTTGGCTATATATGGTAGCAAAAGATTAGCAATAATCAATTCAAAGATGCAATGTTGAATAAACGCTCAACGACGGTACTGTGCTGGTCCTAGGCTAGACCGGACTAGAGACGCGAGCCTAGAACACTAATGAGGTCACGGCGTAGCACAACTAGCATCAATGAAGGATACTAAGTAGCTCTTGACAGCAAGATATAAGTGAAGATAATGATGAAAAACAACTGCCAAGCAGGATATACAACAACTCTCTCTCCAACTTTCCTCTTGAAAAGTTTGAGACAATTTTCTGATAAATTCTTTCAAAGAATGCTACTAACTCAAGCTTTCCAATGCAAAAAGAATCACTCAATTCGGAGTCCGTATGAAAAACTTGTGTGCGTTTTGAGTCAGGTATGTCTGTGCAGTCCGAATCTGAATCCAGAACGTGAGAGACTTGGACTCTATCTTCTCTTAGGCCAAAAGTGACGTGAGAGAACTTTTTGGACAGCAAATAAACATCTCTTTCTTCCTTATCATCATATGTGGATTGTACAAATGTCCCATACACCTGCAATTAGACAAAACACAAAAGTGTGTGAAGTATTTTTGTTCTGGATAACATAAATAGATTATTGAATAGTTTGCACTAGAAATCACCTGACAAATATGCATATATGCAATATTTTTGGTCATATCCAAGGTAGTCATGTCCTCATCATCCTCCCCTTCTTGAAAATAAAGCCGTCCTCGGCGTTGCTTAATCTGAAATGTGGCTAACAAAAGAGACAAGGTGTACATGTTGTATATGTATATGTCATCCATTTTTACTTCCCTTGATTTTTGCATATATGACACATGAATAGATGAGTAACTTGCATAGTTCATAAAATCTAAAACCAAAAAATTAGCACAAGAAGTAGAAGGCATGAAAATATTGCAACTCAGTTTGCACAAATAAGTGAAGCTCTTATTCATTTCAAAAGATTGACAATGTTCATCATTAAACCATCCCAACATTGGTGAATAAACCTTACTTGCATCAAATTTACATGCTACAACATGCTTAAATAAGCAAACATGCAATAAGTCATTCAACACAGAATCATCACCAAGATTAGAGGTCATATCAAAATGATTAAACATTGGTTCTTTTGCATCAATAGTTAATTCAATGGGTGCACTCAAAATTGTTGGTATTTCAGTTGTTTGATCACATGGCAAAGTCAAATTATCAACGTAGTCCTCTAAAATAGGTGGTGTGATCAAAGTAGTGGGTAGCTCATCAGATGGTGCATTCAAATTGACAAGGCATTCATCATTCTCATGTAGAGATGGAAGATCAATACCTTTGTCATTACCTCTTATGATCAACTAAGATGATGTAGCCACTCTCGGGGGCGATGTGTCACATGGTGGAGGTGATGTAGTCCTGACAACAACGGATGTGGTTGTCATAGTATGCCTAGTAGTTGAAGGAACAATCATATCAACTCTTGGAATGTGCACCGTGCGCTTGTTCTCCTCGTGGCCAACACGTTGTTTTATTTCCTGTTCAGCTTTGCAAGCAAGATGAAACAAATGGTCCATATGATAACACTCTCTTCATGAATTAGTATCTCTTGAATATCACGGTTTAATCCTCCCCAAAATCTACCCATAAAATCATCTTCACTTTCTTCTAAAGAGGAATGCAACAAGGTAGTTTGTAAATCATCATAATATTTTGTTACAGTTTCACTACCTTGTTTTAAGTGTTTCAACTTCTTAATCATGTCACGAGTATAATAAGCAGGGACGAAAGTATGTCGCATGGCAAGTTTCAAATCATCCCAAGTAGTAGGTATATAATCAGGGTGTAACCGACAATATTCACTCCACCAAACCAAAGCATAACCAGTGAAAGAACCAACCGCAACCTTAACCTTTTTATGTTCATTGAAATTATGGGAAGCAAATATATTTTTTTATGTTGAACTCCCATTCAATATATAAAGCAGGTTTAAAACGGCCATTAAATGGTGGTATAGATACATTAACCTGATCACGTGCATTTGGATGTTTGTGCACCTCTCGTGACGGTTGTGGTATTTGCAAAGGTGGTGGCACGTCTCCCGCGATCGACAAAGCCCATGAATTGACTCTGGATCCTGTCATGATTAGTAGAACAAGAAACAAAATCTAAAAATAATGTTCCTATAACTACTAGGATGTGGTGGTAAAACGCTCACAGTAAAGCAAATATCAATGTCTTACAAGTTCTTACCATGCAGCAGGCGGTGATCGGCAACCAGCAGTGTCAAGTAACTCCGAATATTGAGTAAAGCGATTGCCAGGGGAGCGTAATATACACGGTGTAGAAATATGTGGAGCTGGGTTGGCTATATATGGTAGCAAAAGATTAGCAATAATCAATTCAAAGATGCAATGTTGAATAAAAGCTCAACGACGGTACTGTGCTGGTCCTAGGCTAGACCGGACTAGAGACGCGAGCCTAGAACACTAATGAGGTCACGGCGTAGCACAACTAGCATCAATGAAGGATACTAAGTAGCTCTTGACAACAAGATATAAGTGAAGATCACAACGGCAGTGAAGATAATGATGAAAAACAACTGCCAAGCAGGATATACAACAACTCTCTCTCCAACTTTCCTCTTGAAAAGTTTGAGACAATTTTCTGATAAATTCTTTCAAAGAATGCTACTAACTCAAGCTTTCCAATGCAAAAAGAATCACTCAATTCCGAGTTGATATGAGGAGTCAAAGAATTCTAAAACTGGCCTGAAAAATTGGAACAAGTTGTGTTCACGAACTTCGGAGGGCAAAAAGACCTATTTAGAAGCCGATTTTGAAGTGTCGAATATTGAACTAGCTTCTGCAACTATTTAGATGCGGCTCGTTGCTGTCTTCAATTTGAGTACTCACGGAGCCAAAACTGACTTTGTATGAGGAAGATACACCTGTTTTACTGAACAGTGCGCAAAACAGATTCCAATCCGAATTGAGGTACGAGATTGATTCTAGATAGATCCAATTTTTTTCTTCTCTCTTTTTTTTTCTCACGCCTTTTTTTTTCTTTTTCTTCTCCCTCTTTTTCTTTTTTTTCTTTCCTTTTTTATCTTTTTTTTTCTTTATCTTCTTTTTCTCCCTCTTTCCAAGACAAACTAGATAAGATGCAGATTCGATCAGGCGAAGATGTGAGTGACGTCAACTATGATTATGACAATAAATAGTGCGTAGCACATGGTAGAAATTGGTGGATGGGATGGTGGACAGCGGATGGGATAATGATGCAGCGGCTGCGTGACTAATGTGAACAGAACTCGAAAATCTAAAGGAACTAGACACTAAGACCAGCAACTCGACACGGCGATGCAACCGATAATTCAATAATGCAAACAATGAAAAGAAAATTGCAAAGGCTCAGTCTGGCTAGGACAAAGGATGAATAGATCTAACTTTTGTTTTGTGGCTTTTTCTTGGACAATAGGTAAGAAAATAAATCTAATCTAGGAAAAACTGGAAATTCTCACCGAGCAACCTGAAAACTGATACCACTTGATAGAGGCGGGGTGTCCCGATCTTTCGATGAGATGATAACTATCGATTTGGTGAAAATGACTTTGACGATCCGACTACAAACGTGCACGACGTTGCGCCTTAGCAATCGCTAAACCAACTCCGAGAGGTTATTGACCACGCCGAAGCACAATCAACCTGACCACGAAGGTCTATTCCTGCAAGCAATCGAAGAACAAGCAAGAATATGATAAAGCAATCTGGATATTGCGAATATAGATGAAGTATTGATAAAGGTGGGGATCCGTAAGCGGTCTTGGTCTGGTCGTTGGACACAAACGAAGTACACGAAGTTGCAATGGCTAACTTTTAACTAAACAAATCCCAAGGAAAAGCTACTAGATGGATCTACTTATATAGGAGCAAGGGGTGGCGGCCAAGGAGGTGGGAGGACGTCCCAAGGCAGCCTAAAACTAAATCTAGGTCGTACAAGGCCAATGGGCCCAAGTGGAGGTGATGTAACACCTTTGGACTTGTAGTTTGACTCGGATTCTGCTGCAGCATCAGATTGTTTCGTCCACAACTCAACGCTCCGGACGAATTTGAAGGTGATTCCAATTGGGTTGGAAAGTGCACGAAATCTAGTTTCCAACAAAAAAAGAATCACCCAATTCGGAGTCCGTATGAAAAACTTGTGTGCGTTTTGAGTCGGGTGTGTCTGTGCAGTCCGAATCTGAATCCAGAACGTGAGAGACTTGGACTCTATCTTCTCTTGGGCCAAAAGTGACGTGAGAGAACTTTTTGGACAGCAAATAAACATCTCTTTCTTCCTTATCTTCATATGTGGATTGTACAAATGTCCCATACACCTGCAATTAGACAAAACACAAAAGTGTGTGAAGTATTTTTGTTCTGGATAACATAAATAGATTATTGAATAGTTTGCACTAGAAATCACCTGACAAATATGCATATATGCAATATTTTTGGTCATATCCAAGGTAGTCATGTCCTCATCACGATCCGACTACGAACGTGCGAGGACGTCGCGCCTTAGCAATCGCTAAACCAACTCCGAGAGGTTATTGACCACGCCGGAGCACGATCAACCTGACCACGAGGGTCTGTTTCCTGCGAGCAAACGAAGAACAAGCAAGAAACTAAGATTGCAATCTGGATATTGCGAATATAAGATGAAAGCTTTATTGATCAAGGTGGGGTTCTGTGACGCCTTTGTCTGGTCGTTGAACACAAACGAAGTACGCGAAGTTGCAGCTATGGCGAACTTTTAATCTAAACAAAACCCAAGGAAAAGCTACCAGATGGATCTACTTATATAGGAGCAAGGGGTGGCGGCCAAGGAGGTGGGAGGACGTCCCAAGGCAGCCTAAAACTAAATCTAGGTCGTACAAGGCCAATGGGCCCAAGTGGAGGTGATGTAACACCTTTGGACTTGTAGTTTGACTCGGATTCTGCTGCAGCATCAGATTGTTTCGTCCACAACTCAACGCTCCGGATGAATTTGAAGGTGATTCCAATTGGGTTGGAAAGTGCACGAAATCTAGTTTCCAACAAAAAAAAATCACCCAATTCGGAGTCCGTATGAAAAACTTGTGTGCGTTTTGAGTCAGGTATGTCTGTGCAGTCCGAATCTGAATCCAGAACGTGAGAGACTTGGACTCTATCTTCTCTTGGGCCAAAAGTGACGTGAGAGAACTTTTTGGACAGCAAATAAACATCTCTTTCTTCCTTATCTTCATATGTGGATTGTACAAATGTCCCATACACCTGCAATTAGACAAAACACAAAAGTGTGTGAAGTATTTTTGTTCTGGATAACATAAATAGATTATTGAATAGTTTGCACTAGAAATCACCTGACAAATATGCATATATGCAATATTTTTGGTCATATCCAAGGTAGTCATGTCCTCATCATCCTCCCCATCTTGAAAATAAAGCCGTCCTCGGCGTTGCTTAATCTGAAATGTGGCTAACAAAAAAGACAAGGTGTACATGTTGTATATGTATATGTCATCCATTTTTACTTCCCTTGATTTTTGCATATATGACACATGAATAGATGAGTAACTTGCATAGTTCATAAAATCTAAAGCCAAAAAATTAGCACAAGAAGTAGAAGGCATGAAAATATTGCAACTCAGTTTGCACATATAAGTGAAGCTCTTATTCATTTCAAAAGATTGACAATGTTCATCATTAAACCATCCCAACATTGGTGAATAAACCTTACTTGCATCAAATTTACATTCTACAACATGCTTAAATAAGCAAACATGCAATAAGTCATTCAACACAGAATCATCACCAAGATTAGAGGTCATATCAAAATGATTAAACATTGGTTCTTTTGCATCAATAGTTAATTCAATGGGTGCACTCAAAATTGTTGGTATTTCAGTTGTTTGATCACATGGCAAAGTCAAATTATCAACGTAGTCCTCTAAAATAGGTGGTGTGATCAAAGTAGTGGGTAGCTCATCAGATGGTGCATTCAAATTGACAAGGCATTCATCATTCTCATATAGAGATGGAAGATCAGTACCTTTGTCATTACCTCTTATGATCAACTCAGATGATGTAGCCACTCTCGGGGGCGATGTGTCACATGGTGGAGGTGATGTAGTCCTGACAACAACGGATGTGGTTGTCATAGTATGCCTAGTAGTTGAAGGAACAATCATATCAACTCTTGGAATGTGCACTGTGCGCTTGTTCTCCTCGTGGCCAACACGTCGTTTTATTTCCTGTTCAGCTTTGCAAGCAAGATAAAACAAATGGTCCATAGGATAACACTCTTCATGAATTAGTATCTCTTGAATATCACGGTTTAATCCTCCCCAAAATATATCCATAAAATCATCTTCACTTTCTTCTAAAGAGGAATGCAACAAGGTAGTTTGTAAATCATCATAATATTTTGTTATAGTTTCACTACCTTGTTTTAAGTGTTGCAACTTCTTAATCATGTCACGAGTATAATAAGCAGGGACGAAAGTATGTCGCATGGCAAGTTTCAAATCATCCCAAGTAGTAGGTATATAATCAGGGTGTAACCGACAAAATTCACTCCACCAAACCAAAGCATAACCAGTGAAAAAACCAACCGCAACCTTAACCTTTTTATGTTCATTGAAATTATGGGAAGCAAATATATTTTTTATGTCGAACTCCCATTCAATATATAAAGCAGGTTTAAAACGGCCATTAAATGGTGGTATAGATACATTAACCTGATCATGTGTATTTGGATGTTTGTGCACCTCTCGTGACGGTTGTGGTATTTGCAAAGGTGGTGGCACATCTCCCGCGATCGACAAAGCCCATGAATTGACTCTGGATCCTGTCATGATTAGTAGAACAAGAAACAAAACCCAAAAATAATGTTCCTATAACTACTAGGATGTGGTGGTAAAACGCTCACAGTAAAGCAAATATCAATGTCTTACAAGTTCTTACCATGCAGCAGGCGGTGATCGGCAACCAGCGGTGTCAAGTAACTCCGAATATTGAGTAAAGCGATTGCCAGGGGAGCGTACGTATACACGATGTAGAAATATGTGGAGCTAGGTTGGCTATATATGGTAGCAAAAGATTAGCAATAATCAATTCAAAGATGCAATGTTGAATAAACGCTCAACGACGGTACTGTGCTGGTACTAGGCTAGACCGGACTAGAGACGCGAGCCTAGAACACTAATAAGGTCACGGCGTAGCACAACTAGCATCAATGAAGGATACTAAGTAGCTCTTGACAGCAAGATATAAGTGAAGATCACAACGGCAGTGAAGATAATGATGAAAAACAACTGCCAAGCAGGATATACAACAACTCTCTCTCCAACTTTCCTCTTGAAAAGTTTGAGACAATTTTCTGATAAATTCTTTCAAAGAATGCTACTAACTCAAGCTTTCCAATGCAAAAAGAATCACTCAATTCCGAGTTGATATGAGGAGTCAAAGAATTCTAAAACTGGCCTGAAAAATTGGAACAAGCTGTGTTCACGAACTTCGGAGGGCAAAAAGACCTATTTAGAAGCCGATTTTGAGGTGTCAAATATTGAACTAGCTTCTGCAACTATTTAGATGCGGCTCGTCGCTGTCTTCAATTTGAGTACTCACGGAGCCAAAACGGACTTCGTATGAGGAAGATACACCTGTTTTACTGAACAGTGCGCAAAACAGATTCCAATCCGAATTCAGGTACGAGATTGATTCTAGATAGATCCAATTTTTTTTCTTCTCTCTTTTTTTTCTCACGCTTTTTTTTCTTTTTCTTCTCCCTCTTTTTCTTTTTTTTCCTTTATATTCTTTTTTTTTCTCTCCCTCTTTCCAAAACAAACTAGATAAGATGTAGATTGGATCAAGCGAAGATGGGGACGATCTCAACTATGATTATGACAATGAACGGTGGGTAGCATGATAGAGACGAGGGTCCCGATCTTTCGATGAGATGATAACTATCGATTTGGTGGAGACGACTTTCACGATCCGACTACAAACGTGCACGACGTTGCGCCTTAGCAATCGCTAAACCAATCTCCTGAGGTTACTGACGATGCTGGAAGCACGGTCAGCCTGACCACGAAGGTCTATTCCTGCAAGCAATCGAAGAACGAGCAAGAATATGATAAAGCAATCTGAATATTGCAAATATATATGAAGTATTGATAATGGTGGGGATCCGGAAGCGGTCTTGGTCTGGTCGTTGGACACAAACGAAGTACACGAAGTTGCAATGACTAACTTTTAACTAAACAAATCCCAAAGTCTAAACGATGCCCTAAGGGCTGTATATATGGAGGAAGAGGGGGGAATTTCGTGGCCCTTGGTGGAGGGGTCCGAAATCAACCCTATCTCTTGTTTCCCCACACATACGGACTCTAAAAATAGCCTATACTTATGTATTTCGAAATTACATGGGCCTGGCCCAATAATAAGGTGACGCAGCACCTAAAATAGCCTCGGGACGAAATTTATGAAGTGGCATCTTGTATATTTCGTCCAAGGCTTCATGCACCCATTATGGTGGCTTCAAAGTCCTGAAATCATCACTTGTAACTCCGTTCTTGTTCCCCTTGCGCATGCCATCATCTCCATGCTTGTTCTTGCTCCAATGTTCATCCTTCTCCAAGCTAGACCCTTCATTTGTAAGCAAAACAAATGTATCCAATTTAGGCAGCATCATATTCTCATGAACATTAGAATCATTACCAAGAAACGAAAGTACCTGGTAATTTAGTTGGCGTGCACGAGCTCTAGTAATTGGTCCAGTATGTATAGCAGCAGGGGCTGTGGGTGTAACAATTGTATTGATGTCCTCATCAACGCGTTGGGTTCCACCATATTATCAACGTGAATTGCTTCAAAAATTGCAGCGTTTAAGACAAGGGAAAAATTCTGTAGAAGAATATTATCCGGAATTACAAACTGGCATGATTAGATGTGGTATTGTTGAGGAGAATGAAGCTATGCTTGCACGTTTTCTGGGTGGATTAAATAGAGAGATTCAGACCATTCTAGACTATAAGGAGTATACTAATATCACTCGTTTATTCCATCTTGCTTGTAAAGCTGAACGTGAAGTGCAGGATCGACAAGCATTGGGGCGAACTAACTTTTCTGCAGGCCGACCTTCATCATGGACACCACGTGCATCTTCTACTTCAACTGCACCAGTACCTCCATCCGGTGCCACCTCCAGCCGTGATACAAGAAAACAGGCACAACCACCATTATCTTCCAAGAGCGCACCTGCGGGTCCTGCACAGC
>NW_021169275.1:0-2250 GCF_002162155.2 Triticum dicoccoides
GGGGGGGGGATTGGGGGTTTTGGGGGGTTAATTTAGGTGTTTCATACATTGTGTTAGCTAGCTAATTAATAGAGAGAAGTGTCCTCTCTTATGTCCGTGCTTGGTCGACGCTATGTACTATACATAGAGAGGCCCTCGACACGCTAGCTAGTAAGAAAATGAAGGAAACCATTAAGTACAGAAGTTCGTCATGCATACCGAGAGAAGTGATCGATCGACCTCTCCTTCTCCGAGAGATTGGTCGAACAACAAGTTTTTGTATTATCTATCCGACGCTACTGGCTACATACATATACAATATGTAAGATCTCTTACAATCCCCTAGCAATTGAAATCAACTTCCACATGGTATTCTCCGACTTTATTGATGACGTGGTCAAGAAAGAATCCCGCCAATTCCTCTTGAATTGCTTTCATGCGATCTTGTTCTAGGAGTTCATTCTGCATCTGCCACGTCTAATTTGAAGAAGGGGGTTAATTAATACATATATATGAATGAAACTCAACAGAAATGATGGTGTAATAAAATGAAACTGTGAATATTATTGCTTACGCACTTCATATTGTCTTTTAGAGTAGCCCCGCTTATTTTTCAAAGTCACGTTGTAGATGAACTCGCACACGTAGTATCAACAGAAATCACTCCCTTGTTCCTGCCACAAGCACTTTACGAGAAATAGAGGTCAATCAAACTGATAATGAAGCATTATAAATGGCATTGATGAAAGTATAGCTATAGAATCAACGGGAGATGCGCGCAACTAGCTAGCCAGTAGTACTTACTTTCGGGTATGTATATCGCAGCTCCTTCGGCAGTCTCGGAGCTTCTGCGGTGAACTGTTTCCAAACCCTGCAAGACAAAGAAAATAATTATTATTACTTGAGATATCAGGAAATGAACAAAAATTTGCCGATATGGTGCGATAATGATCGATTGAACTTACTTGTTGAGCAATTTAGTCATGTCCGCATAGGTTTCGGGATCTTTTCGTCAAGTCTAAGACGGTTACTAGTCCCCGCTCAAGCTTAATCTCTAGAAGAACATAGTGGAAGCTGCGCTGCATAACTCATCAATTACATTACTATAACCTCGCTCAAGTAATAAGGGAAACCGAATATGCACACGACAGTAACACTCACTTGAAGTTGTAAGGAAAGAGTATGGTATCTTTGTTTTGATTTTTGATCAACGATTGTAGCAAGTTGGCCTCGGCCTCTCCGGCGTACTTTTTAACCTGAATTTCATTTATGATATTTGTGTTAATGAACCCAATATCATGTATTTCTTGTTTTCTGCACTCGGCGATCTTCAATCTGCATAATATAGTGAGGATAATTAATTATAAATACATGCAATGAAAGAGCTGAGCTACATATAGAGACTTAATGACAGCAATAGTACTTACAGACAGTAGCAAAAGACCGTTAATTTATCGAGGGCCTTTTGATTGAAGAACTCGAAGAACTCCTCAAATGGAACAGGCAACAGATTAGTTCCAACGAGGTCGTGCTCCTCTTTAATGTTCAGATACAAAGTATTCGTCCCCCAGACTCTCTGCAGGTTTGCATGTACCAATTATGGAATCTTCACATCATCGTTGTTAGAGATTTTTCATCTTTGATGAGAGGCTTCCCGTACTCGTATCTGTGTTCGTCCACCTCGATGAAATCAGGAAGTTGATCGTCAGGTAGGTAATCTGCAAGATTTCCATAACCGGCCATCGTCCCTGGAGCATTAGCGACGATGTCGCCGCTAGACACATTGAGCGGGGGGCACGATTGATTTGCTTGTTCACCGAGGTCGGCAATTTTTTTTACAGCTGCTCGTTCTTTTGACCTTTGATGTCTGACAATACTTCCCGACCGCTCCGCTTCGAGATATGTCTGTTCAGCAATGCGCTCATAGTTGGTTCTCTACGGAGACTTTGGTGGTTTCCTCAGGGCATCGAGAGTGCGCTTTGCTTTCATCGGATCTACCTTCTCCTCCAGAGGTGGATGTCTCTTTGCTTTCAACCCTTCAAAGAAGTCGTCCACTTCGGCCTGCACGATCTTCGCGTTTTCCTCCTTGGTCCTCTCGTACGGTAACTTCTCTAGAGGCTTGAGAGAAGGACCGTATCTGTATTGCCTCCCGCCTCTGCTGGCTGTACTGATAGACGCCGGAGCAGACAGAGCGGCTGCGGCGTCTGTCTTCTTTCGTGCTTGCTTACAAGGCGGAGGAGAAGGACTACGACGCGCTGGATCAGCCGAGGC
>NW_021169276.1:0-1061 GCF_002162155.2 Triticum dicoccoides
AAGAAGCTCAAGAGGATCCCAACGTCGTTCTCGGTACGCTTCTTGTAAATTGCCACCCGGCATCTGTTCTTTTCGATACAGGAGCCTCTCATTCTTTTATATCCGAAAATTATGCTCGTTTGCATAACGTTGCATTCTGTGACATGCCATCCACTATGGAAATTTCTACCCCTGGTTCTAGATGGCAGACCTCTAGGGTAAGTTATGGAAATGAAATCCAAGTCGACAGACTTGTTTTTCTCGCGTCTTTGATAGCCCTTAAATCTTCAGATATTAATATCATTTTGGGTATGGACTGGATGTCAGCTCATCAAGCCAAAATTGATTGCTTCTCTAGGACTGTTCAACTCACCCATCCTTCGGGGAAGATAGTCAATGTCTTGACCCGAATAGCCAAGCGACAATTATATTCTCTTAACGCCAGCCCTTTGCCAGACCTTGAGGACATTCCGGTAGTCCGTGACTTCCCAGATGTCTTTCCAGAGGAATTGCCAGGTGTTCCACCTGACAGAGATGTTGAGTTCGTAATCGACCTCATCCCCGGAACTGTTCCGATTGCTAGAAGACCTTATAAGATGGCACCACTAGAACTAGCCGAGCTTAAGAAACAACTCGATGAATCCTTGAAAAAGGGTTTCATCCGCCCTAGTTCATCTCCGTGGGCTTGCCCCGTCCTATTCGTCAAGAAGAAGGATGGTACGGACCGGATGGTTGTAGATTACTGACCTGTCAATTTGGTCACAATCAAGAACAAATATCCACTTCCCAGGATCAACGATCTGTATGATCAGCTCGCTGGATCCTCAGTCTTCTCCAAGATGGATTTGAGGTTGGGCTACCATCAAATCAAAATCAGAAACGGGGACATTCCTAAAACGGCCTTTGTTACTCGTTATGGCCAATACGAGTACACCGTCATGTCCTTCGGTTTAACCAACGCTCCAGCCACCTTTTCTCGGTTAATGAACTCAATCTTCATGGAGTATTTGGATAAATTCGTCGTGGTTTACCTCGATGATATACTCATCTACTCCAAGAACGAGGAAGAACATGCCGAACAT
>NW_021169277.1:0-682 GCF_002162155.2 Triticum dicoccoides
GAGAGAGAGAGAGAGAGAGAGAGAGAGAGAGAGAGAGAGTCACGTTTTATGCATCAAAGACTGATATAAACCATGTTTTGATATAAACTTGCATTCAAATATTTAAATTGGAAAACATGTTGTCTGCAATCCACACATGAACGATATATGCGTATATCAAACAAGTTCATTAATTTGACTTTCAACATGTTCATGGAGTACTATAATACTATACAACATGCTACTCGATTGAGGTGTTTAATTTTGGATATAGTTCACTCTTTTGACCTAGTGAATGAGCTATTTCATTGAATCGAGATATTTCATTTTCGGTTTGATTCGCGTTTTTGAGTGTTTCAACTATTTTTCATATAGTAAATCGCTAGCAACGAGCATGTAAAAACACATTACTCCCGAGCATCATCTCTCCATCTAAAAAAGAAGTGGCAAGCTAATATTTCAAAATTTGATTTGAATCGACTTGGTAAGGTAGACGTGGATGCTCGTTCTTCCAATTTGAACGAACCGTTAAACATCCTCTGCTCGGTGGAATTCGCCCGAGCAAATAAATGGGAGACGTGAAATTACTGTCCTATGTGGGCCTATAGAGTGTGAGTGAGATATGCATGTGTATGTGTGACCCAGGTAGATGGAGAGTTTGAGAGAGGGGGGGGGGGGAAGAGCTCCAAGACGACAGAGTGGT
>NW_021169278.1:0-1428 GCF_002162155.2 Triticum dicoccoides
TCAGTAAGAGAAAATGGCAATGGCTGGATTAGTTAGAGTGACTTACTCGGGCATCATTTAAAAGCAAAATTGTCCAAGCATCATTAGATATAGTAGCATATTTTACCATCAATTTTGAAGAAAACGGACTGCAACGGATCTTGCAACCTTCAATTTTCAAACAAAAAACATCAATGTTATCTTTGATAAAGTAGTCTTGTTACTTGTAGGTGCAGAAGCGGACACAAATCTATACATCTTCTATGCAAATAATTGCATCTGGTACATAAATACATCAAATGGGTAAATAGTAAGAATCCACTGGGTAAGATAGATGTTGCGTGTTCGGGATGGGGATTTGCCAAGCAAGCCATCTTCTTCAACATCCTTGGCTAACTATACAGTTTTGACTACAATTGACAGGAGCAATCTAATGCCTACAAATACAACCATGCACACAGATAAAGCTCAAGCTATATTACAAGTACAATTGCACTAAAACTCAAGCAGTACCGTGTACATTCTCAAGTATCATGAAATGCAGATCCAACTGGCAAGCAAGAAAAAGGGAATAACTTTGGATGGGACTGGCTTAAATTGGACACAAAATAATTATTTCTTTGAGAATTTTTTTTAACATGGATTCAGCAGAAACTTGGTTAGAAAGTCGCCTTGCCATTCAATCAGGAAGTTATGTCAATCTATGAGGAAAAAAAGGGAATTTAATCAATTTATGCAAAGTCTACTTGCTAGATTTAAAAAAACGAGTGGACATGCATGAGATAAGTTAATCATATTGCCATGGTAGATAAGCCCCAAACAATACATAGCAATGATTACCATGACATCAGAGTGAGCTATGGCCAATGGACTGCACATCCCCATAGAGTAAATTGGCCTAATTAAATGCATGTACCTGGAAGTATCAGATAACTTTAACTCAGAGGCCATGAAAAAGAAAGAAAGAAAAGACTAAATAGCACTTCAATAATTATGCATATATGACATTCCAATGAGAACACGGGTTCACATGCATGCAATCAAAATGATTCGGTAACAGGGAGATCCTTGGGAAACTTAATTTAAATAAAATCACACTTATAACAGAAAGGTTATTTGACAATTTACCTTTCAACAAATTTCCAGAAAGTATAGTTAAGATTCAATATAACTTTCCATCCGCATTTAGTGTATTAGAAGTTGCTTTGTATTAGTGTGTGCTGCAATGCACAGTTGTCCAAATATAGATCATGCAATAGAATTAGGAAAATGGGAGAGCAAGTAAATGAGGCAACGATAGGAACCTGAAATGGCAGAAGCCATGATAGTTTTCTCCCTAACGCATACTCGACCATAAGGATTTACTCCAGAATCCGATAGCCTGCTAAAACACCTAAAAAGCAGAAACGGGGTGGAAAAATAAAGAAGAAAACTGAAAACACCAGATTT
>NW_021169279.1:0-798 GCF_002162155.2 Triticum dicoccoides
GGGGCCCCAAAAAGTGAGCAATAGTCCACGAAACGGGCCAGAATCGGCCAAAACTGTGAGTGTTGATGACCGACACGTAAACGCACGCCGGGGTTCGTTAATCGAGGAAATCACCCCGGGACCCCAAAACAGTGAGTAATAGTATACAAAAAAGGCAAGAATCGGATAAAAATGTAAGTGTTGATGACCGAAACGTAAACGCACCCCGCGGTTAGTTAATTGTTGAAATCACTTCGATACCCCAAAACAGTGCATAATACTCCACGAAACGGGCCAGAATCGGCCAAAACTGTGAGTGTTGATGAGCGACACATAAATGCACCCCGGTGTTCGTCAATCATGGAAATCACGCCGAGACCCAAAAACAGAGTAATAGTCCAAGAAATGGGCCAGAATTGGCCAAAACTGTGAGTGTTGATGACCGACACGTAAATGCACCCCGTGGTTCGTTAATCGTGGAAATCACTCCGGGGGCCCAAAAAAGTGAGTAATAGTCCATGATACGGGCCAGAATCAGCCAAAACTATGAGTATTGATGACCGACAGGTAAGCGCGCCTTGGGGTTCAACAACTATGGAAATCACTTCGGGACCTAAAAACGGTGAGTAATAGTCCACAAAACACGTTAGAAATGGCCAAAATTGTGAGTGTTGCTGACCGACACGTAAACACAACCCGGGGTCATATCGGGACCCCATAACTAAGTAATAGTCCAAGAAACGGGCCAGAATCGGCCCAAACTGCGATTGTTGATGACTTACACTTAAGCGCACCTTGGGGTTCAACAACCATGGAAAT
>NW_021169280.1:0-754 GCF_002162155.2 Triticum dicoccoides
ATCGGCCAAAACTGTGAGTGTTGATGACCGACACGTAAGCACACCTTGGGGTTTAACAAGAACGAAAATCGCTTTGGGACCCCAAAACAATGAGTAATAGTCCACGAAACGGGTCAGAATCGACAAAAACCGCGAGTGTTGATGACCGACACGTAAACGCACCCCAGGAATTGTTAATCATGGAAATCACTCCGAGACCCAAACAGTGAGTAATAGCCCACGAAACGGGCCAGAATCAACTAAAACTGTAAGTGTTGATGACCGACACGTAAGCGCACCTTGGGGTTCAACAACTATGGAAATCACTTTGGGGCCCCGAAACGGTGAATAATAGTCCACGAAACGGCTCAGGATCGCCCAAAACTGCGAGCGTTGATGATTGATGGCCGACACGTAAACGCACCCCAGGGTTTGTTACTCTTGGAAATAACTCCGGGACCCCAAAATAGTGCGTAATATTCCATGAAACGGGCCGGAATCGGCCAAAACTGTGAGTGTTGATGACCAACACATGAGCACACCTTGGGGTTCAACAAGAATGGAAATCACTTTCGGACCCCAAAACGGTGAGTAATAGTCCACTAAACGGGTCGGAATTGACAAAAACCGCGAATGTTGATGACCGACACGTAAACGCACCCCAGGGTTCGTTACTCGTGGAAATCACTCCGGGACCCTAAAACAGTGAGTAATAGTCCATGAAACGGGCTAGAATCGGCCAAAACTGTGAGTGTTGATTACCGACACGTAAGCA
>NW_021169281.1:0-1042 GCF_002162155.2 Triticum dicoccoides
AAATGGGTCAAGTCAATCACATCATTCTCCTAATGATGTGATCCCATTGATCAAATAACAACTCATGTCTATGGCTAGGAAAATTAACCATCTTTGATCAATGAGCTAGTCAAGTAGAGGCATACTAGTGATACTATGTTTGTCTATGTATTCATACATGTATTATGTTTCCGGTTAATACAATTCTAGCATGAATAGTAAACATTTATCATGAAATAAGGAAATAAATAATAACTTTATTATTGCCTCTAGGGCATATTTCCTTCAAGTTGTGCTATTGCTCTTACCAAGCGGACAATACCCAAAGGGTGGGCTTGGGACGACAAGGCACGTGGCATGGTGTACTAAGAGAATACTACCCGAGGGTGGGCTTGGGAACTCTGCATGCATCATTTGAGTACAGGTCGCGTATAGGCGCTAAGTGGTGGACACATGTGTGAAGAAGTAGACCCGTGCAGGGTTATGAATCTATTCGAATAGCCGCACCCACATTATATGGACTACTTGAAAACTTATATTGTTCATAGACAACTTTAATGGTTACTTTAAAAAAGCCAAGATAAGTGTTTGCGCTATGGGTGGCCTTCTGGTAGGGAGACGACTTAGAATCCATAGTGGTGTATCATTGTGGTTACTAGCTAGTTGGACTTGTGTGCGCTCTCTCACCTTATTCAACTACTGTAGTCGTAGTACAGGTTAGCCAAGAGTCAAAGCTAGCTTGCTGCAATAAACTCCACAACCCCCTTTATTGATACTGGTGCATAAGTAGATAGTTCTGATATATCGTATGAACCATATATGTTGATGAAGTTATCCATGATTATGTGCTTTCTGATCCCAGCTCCTTCCATCGCTAAGATCCCTGCTCTTTGGAAATCTTTTATCTGTATATGTGACCAGAGAAATGGGACCTCATCCGGTCTAGCCAGCTGTGACACCCACAATGCGGCTATATCTCCCACGTGTTGGGGCACGACTTAGAGGCATAGCCGCATGGTAGGTTTGTCGCAAGAGGGGTAATCTTCACACAATCCCATGTACT